>NW_023270865.1:4198655-4243740 GCF_011800145.1 Mirounga leonina | reverse complement strand
AAAAGACTGCACTTGAACTTGCACTTCCTAAAACTCTGTCATTAGGACGGTCTTCCTCAACCATCTCTCCAACGTGCTTCTCGTTTAAGTAGGAGTCTCTCAAAAATGGAAATCGTGCTCTGTCCTTCACCTCTAAAAGGTGTTCTTAGCAGTGACTTTCACCCCCAAAGTGCAAGCAGAACAGGAAAGAGTGGAGATAGGTTATGCAGTGTGTTGTTGATGTTCGTAGGACCCCTCTGATGCAGAGGCCCTGTGGCCATCCTGGGGTTGGCTGCTGAGGCCACGCAGCCAATGCCCCGAGCTCCTGGGGTCCAGTGTCTCCTGAGAACAATGCAGTTTTATAGCTCAGGAGCAAGTGCATGATCCAGGACATGTGATGGGGTGGGTAGGACATAAACAGAAGTCGAGTCCACGTCTTCTGAGTCTGCATTCACGCCCCTGACCACTGGCATGGTGGAAAATGTCAAGCTTCTTAAGAACTCATGCTTACGGGGCACCTGGGTGGCTCAGTTGGTTAAGCGAGTGCCTTCAGCTCTGGTCATGATCTCAGGGTCCTGGGATCGAGCCCCGCATCGGGCTCCCTGCTCGGTGGGAAGCCTGCTTCTCTCTTTCCTACTCCCCCTGCTTGTGTTCCCTCTCTCGCTGTGCCTCTACCTCTCTCTGTCAAATAAATAAATAAAATCTTAAAAAAAAAAAAAAGAACTCATGCTTACACGGCTCTTGAAGAAAATTTGAATGTCTCTGGTTACTCAAAGCCAGGTGGTTAGGGGACAGTGGAGAGATTTCTTCTCTCTTCAGTGACACTCTCAGGGAGATGCGACTAGATGAGGTAAATGGAAGGGTCCCAAATCAAACTCCTCTCCCAAACACCTTCCCCATCCAGGAGATGTATTTTCAAAAAAGTCCACCATTAGAGATTTGCTTCTTTGACAGTAACACATTGAATGATCAAGCTTAAAATATAATTTCTTCAGTCACGCTCATCTACCTCAGGATGATCTTCAAGCACATAGGTTCTGTTAAGAGAGCCATATTTTCAGTTGGGATTGGAGAGAAGGAAGAGGCCAAGCACAGGAAATGCCTAATTTTTTCATTAGAATAGTACATCAGACTGGGGAGAGCATTCTTTCACAGAACATTTAGTCTCTGACAGACCTACAGCAGTCTTCATTGTTTTAAATTCCAGCTTAAAATATTTTATTTTGTATTTTGTAAAACAACTGTCCCACTGAGAAAAAGGTGCAGCATTACACAAAAGTTACATTAATTGGCCTTTGGATCCTGCAGCCAGAGGAAAAATTGTGATCCATCACTTCCTCTCCCACTTAGGGAACAGAGAGGGTCTCTCCAGAGGGCACGAGATGCATCCAGGCTGTTCATTCTAAATTAGTTCTTTGTGAGGACATGGGCTGGTAGATCGTACCTGCTCCCATTAAGTCACTGTCAGGCTTCATGCTTGTCTGGGCTGTGTCTTTGGTGTCCCTTTGGACTTGGGAGGATTGGCAAGGATAGGACTGGATCAAAGTGGAAGGCTCAGACGGTGCACCTGCCTCTCATACATTTGCACATAAAGGAACTGCCTCTCCAAGCTCAATTTTCAGATGACCTGGGGTAGACACTCTGGGGCTTTTTCAGAGATAATACGCCACCTCGGAGGGGAAGGGGCCCGCCAAGGCTGCCAGGGAACGAACTGCTCAGTTACAATTGAAGAACAAAATCCTGTAGATTCTGCCAACTGCAAAGGAAATTTTGGAGGGGGTAGTAGATACTTCGTCATATCCTTCATCAGTGTGTGTATAGCTGTGTTCTTAGAGGCCAAAGAGGTTGAAAATTCCCAAGCTCACCTGCCACATTACGGGACAACTGATTTTCATTGTTGGACATTATATATCATCATACGAAAAATATACATGCAGCTCTTAGATTTGGATTTGAACCAGGAGTCTCATTTTAAATGTGCCATTCCATCATAAACAAACCTTCCTGCGTTAGGTGACCTTTCTGCACATGGACAGTCTCCTTTCAAAGATCAATCAGCCTCTGATAAATGTTTAAATTAACCACCTGTAGGGGGAGCTTCACCATCCTGGACACTCTTCTACAATAGCCCTGGTTTGACAAAGGCCCTCTTATGAAGCAGAGCCCCAAACGACCAGGGCTCTGGGTGCGGCCCCTGCCACCTGCCGGCACCTGCCCATCGTGCTGCCATCGAATTGCACACAGGTCACTTGCACTGTGTCACTCCATTCTGTTGCCTTTCTTACCACAGGGGCATCACCCTTGCCACCCTCCACAGAAGCCCGCCTTCACTGCAGACCGACCAACTGCGCTCAGCTCGACTGTCATAAAACTCTCCTCGGTTTCTCTCAATGGGACAATTTCCCTTGTTTCACTCCATCCGAGCAGCTATCACAAAAATACTAAAAAACAAACACTATAGCCTGGTTGGCTTATAAAGGACAGAGATTTATTTCTCACTGTTCCGGAGGCTGGGAATGCCATGGTCAGGGAACCAGCAGGTCTGGGGTCTGATGAGAGCCCCCTTCGTGGTTCACAGATGAACCTTTCCTTGGCTGTGCCCTCACGGGGCAACAGGGGTGAGGGAGCTTTCTGGGGCCTGTTGTGGGGGTCCCGCCTTCATGATCTCGTGTAAACCTCATTACCTCCCAGAGGCCCTACCTTCGAACACTATCGTGTTGAGAATTGAGGCTTTAACATGTGAATTTTGGAGGTGCACACACATCTGATCCCTAACAGAGACAAGACAGCGGTCACTTTGAACGCCCTCCCCACTTAGCTCAGCAGAAGCTACGTAATGATTCTTGTTAAACAGTTATAGAAACCCCCGGTTTGTGCCTGAGGGGGACATTGGCCAGACCATCCATTGTACCCTCCCTAACCCCACATAACCTCCCACTTTGGGATGGTATTTCTGCTTCTGGGTTGGCTCAGTGAAGACAGGAAACTCTGGAGCAGTTACCCAGCAAAGCGAGCAGGCACCGGACGCCCGCCTCGAGTCCTGTGGCCACAGCGAGTGCATTTTCCCAGTGCGGTGTTTCATTTCTGCTAATTCTGACAAATCTTCCCTTTCCTAAGGATAAGAGTCACTGTTGATATTGGCAACCGCAGAACAGAGAGTAAGGCCAGCCCGTGCAGGAAACCAAGGGTGATACCTTTCCTGCTGTGGCCCCTTGCCTTCTTGTGCCATTTTAGAAGACTCCTCCCTGAATTCACAATGCAAAAAACTACATGCCCAGTTTTCCTAGGATCTAACTCGTATTTTCAGCTTCCAGCCAGTTGCGTTTTACTCATTCAGCCCATGGACATAAATCGAGAGCCCGCTCCATGCAGTCGATGTGCTCTGGGCTGGGGAGGGGCAGCCCACCTCGTCCCTCTCAGGACACTTACAGGCCAATGAGGACTTTTTCACCAGTAATCACACGTATCATCATGGAATATGATAAGTGCTAGTTAGTATGTGGGTTAAATTGTCTTATGTTCTCTTGCATGTCTAAAACCATGTTGGCATCTGCCTCTCGGTAGATCCAGATTAACAAAAATTATAGACATTCAGATGTACTTGAGGCCATAAAAAGAGACAATATTGCTCAGCATGAATGTAGAAAAAGGAGCTCAGGTCCTTGCCCTAAAGAAGAGCAAGCAAGAAATCAGAAATCCCTGGTCAGAGAGAGAGAGTACACTAAGAAGCAAGCTGGTTTATGCCATAGAAATCCGGAAGAACTGAGGAACTGGGGGCAGGCACTGGAACTTCTGAAGACCAAGATGGGGATGGTGGAAAATTTGCATTAGAGCCGGTTAGTCTCTTCGGGTCTCTCCTCCTCTACCTCAGCAGAAGACTGGAGAATTCCCCTCTGAACTAAAGGGCGCCAGGCTTTACTTGGCAGGGAGCCCTACTGAAAACACAGAATCAGGTGAATGCCATCCCCTGAGTGGGGAAGCCACGCCCTCCTGCGTTCACCTGTTAGCACGCCAGTGGCCCTCCTCCTGTCCCCAGGCAGCAGATGGGAAGATTTCTTTCTAGGGCAGTTGGCTACTGCCCTCGAGTCAAGGGCTCGTCAGCTAGGTTGCCCTGCAGTGGAGGCCACCACTCTATAAGCAGTGACATGCAGAGTTCCAGGCCCTTGCGTAATGTCTCACTCTGAAACACGGGCAGGCAGCCACTGATCGGGACAGGTGTGGAAGGGCCTATCGTGAAACACAGAGCTCAGAATGAGCAAACTGGAAAAAAAGAACTTGGAGGAAACAGACAATGCCGAAAGGAAGGGAAAAGAACCTATAATAAAACCCATTTTACTTAGTGGGTTTAGAGGGATAAGAGGTTGCAAACATGAATCAAGCATGGTATCCCGTAAAAAGGGGATATTTGGAGATCAAAAATAATCTCTTGGATATTAAAAACATTATGGTAGAAATAAAAAAGAAATTCAGTTGGCTCCTTGAAGAAAAATAAAGAAATAAAAGTTGAGTAAATTGCCCAAAAAATAGAATACAAAGGCAAAGAAATTAATAACCAAAGAGAAAGGACAGATTTTTCTTAGAATACAGTTGAGAGGAAGCTCCATCAAAAATAGGGACTAATTTTTTTTTTAAGTATAAAATGTTGAATATGAATAGCAGAATTTTCCAAAAAAGAAAAGCAAAGGCCATGTGAAGGCAAATCGCAGGATGACCATATTACACTGGGGTAGAAAGCAGCTGGGATTGATGTTTCCAGGGAAGAGTTGTCTAAGAAAGAAAAGAGAAAATGAGAAGGGAAATTGACAGATGACTCGATGTGTTTGAGTGTGATGAGAAGACATTCTACACAGGGAAGACAGCTTAAGGATCAATTACAGAAACTCAGAAAATCAAGAAATAGAAGAAAATGGAAGGTAGTTATGAACTCAAGAGAAAACAAGCAGTTGTTTAAGAAACAGGATGCAATCACAAAACAAAGTCTCAGTGAATTTTGACCTCATCTCAGGATATAAAATCAGTGCACAGGAATCAGTTTCATTTCTATACACCAACAATGACGCAGAAGAAAGAGAAATTAAGGAGTTGATCCCATTTAAAATTGTACCCCAAATCATAAGATACCTGGGGATAAACCTAACCAAAGAGGCAAAGGATCTGTACTCAGGAAACTATAGAATACTCACGAAAGAAATTGAGGAAGACACAAAGAAACAGAAAAGCGTTCCCTGCTCATGGATTGGAAGAACAGATATTGTTAAAATGTCTATGCTACCCAGAGCAGTCTACACATTCAGTGCAATCCCTATCAAAATACCATCAACTTTTTTCACAGAACTGGAACAAATAATCCTAAAATTTGTATGGAACTAGAAAAGACCCCGAATAGGCAGAGGAACGTTGAAAAAGAAAAGCAAAGCTGGTGGCATCACAGTTCCGGACTTCCAGCTCTATTACAAAGCTGTCATCATCAAGACAGCATGGTACTGGCCAAAAACAGATACATAGATCGATGGAACAGAATAGAGAGCCCAGAAATGGACCCTCAACTCTATGGTCGACTACTCTTCAACAATGCAGGAAAGAATATCCAATGGAAAAAAGAGTCTCTTCAACAAATGGTGTTGGGAAAACTGGACAGCCACATGCGGAATTTTGACCTCATCTTAGTATTTTTTTTTTTTTTGGACTTAAAGTCTTTTATTTCTTGGGGTATCTCCAAAACATTGAGAGAAGGAAGGGAGACAATAAATGTATAATTTCACAAATAATCAATCCTTTACAAGTAAATTTAGTATTTCAAATACTAAGTGCTTTGTTGGGAGCAGGATAAGAGTGTGTAAGGGAAAGTTAAAACCTCATCTTTGGTAGTATATCAATAAATCATAGCTCAAATGGAAAAGAATCAAGAAATAACTATATGTCTGCTGTTTAAAAATATGACTGCATCGTGGTCTTAAAATACCATTTCGCACAAAACAAGCCAAGGCTTCATGGAGAAATAGCAGTTTCAGGTCCTCGGTGTGGGACACGTGAAATGATACAGAATCATCATGTCACACCATTGAGTAAGGGAGCTGGAGAAGACCACCAGCACCACACTCAAAGAACTCAGTGGCGAATTTGAACTTTGAGGCTCTCATTAGCCAAAGAGGGGACATTTGGAGTGTCAGCAGGGTAATAACTGCAATAGATTGAAGCATATAAAAGATGCTTATGGGGCGCCTGGGTGGCTCAGTCGTTAAGCGTCTGCCTTCGGCTCAGGTCATGATCCCAGGGTCCTGGGATCCAGCCCCGCGTCGCGCTTGCTGCTCGGTGGGAAGCCTGTTTCTCCCTCTCCCTCTCCTCCTGCTTGTGTTCCCTCTCTCGCTGTGTCTCTCTCTATCAAATAAAGATAAAAATCTTAAAAAAAAAAAGATGCTTACATCCTTGTGTTCCTAAAGGTTCTAAAAAAGAATAATATTAACTGATCACAGTTAGGGGATGCTAAGGAACTAACTCATTCTTTTGAAAACTGATAAACACAGGGAAACTCAAAGATCCATCCTGACTTTCCATGTAAGGTATATCATTGGACTTCCAGATAGTGGAAGAGAATATTCACTGTATAGAAACACTCTAGCTAATACACGAAGACAGACAGATAGAATTATAATTATACTACTTGTCATCCCTAAAAAACGAATAGATCCAATTATTGATCATCAATGGCTGCTCACCTAGCAAAATGAAAGACATTCAGACATTGCGTGCCTTCCGATTGAAGAATGGAGAGCCACCTTTGAAGTAGTCTTATGGGGGAAAAAATTAAACCTGAATTTCGATCAAACCTCTAGCTCCATTTATCACGTGGTGGGAAATACAGAGGACCATGCTAAATGATACCACAGGTTTCAATCAACAAAATCCAGAGTCTGGGAAACTCTATAGTACAAATGTCCTGATTCCTTTAACTAATAAATTAAGAGTAAACACACACACAAGAGATGAAGAGAGAGTTTATAAATTAAAAGAGATTTAGGAGACATTTCAACCATCCCCTGCCCCCCTTCAATCTGAGTTGAAAGTCTTACCTCCCTCTGAGTTCAGGGTGAACATAGGAGCCTCTGATAAGGTGCTTTTAATGCCCCCCGAGTCTCAAATATGTCTGCCCCCACATTGAAGTAAGAGCTTGGATTGCACCCTCGCACATATTCTCAAGTCCGTGATGCTATCGACAGAAGTCTCTCTCCTCATCCCTCCCCCCTGTTCTCGTCTCCCCACTGCCTCCCGGGAGAGCAGGTCTGCTTCCCCATTTCCTTCTCACTGTGTTTTGTCTGGAATACAGTTCTTTCTCCCTAGCTAGCTCCATGCCAGGTCCCTCTTCATTCACACATTGCTCCACCTCTTAGTAATCAGACCTCCAGAAACATTGACTCTGTTTCCACTGCAAGCACAAGGCCTGTCTCTTTAGGTCTGCTGAGTTTGAAGTGACAAAATGAACATGCAAAAGCACAGGATCGGCCAATGTAGGAGTAGGGGCATGTGTCTCCCTGGCTTGCTCTCTCCCTCACGTACACACATACACACATACACACATAGGTTCACAAAGAGCTCCCCCATGCACACAGATTATCCTGTTGTAAACAGACCCCAGCAAGCCAGGCATTGATGGAATATTAAAACTGTCAGTAGTTGCCAAAGCATGAGTACAGGAAAAACCATTATTTAAAATACATTTACCTGGCGCATCTGGGTGGCTCAGTCATTAAGTGTCTGCCTTTGGCTCAGATCGTGATCCCAGGGTCCTGGGATCGAGCCCCACACAGGCTCCCTCCTCAGCGGGAAGCCTGCTTCTCCCTCTCCCTCTCCCCCTGCTTGTGTTCCCTCTCTCGCTGTATCTCTCTCTGTCAAATAAATAAATAAAATCTTTAAGAAAAAATAAAATAAAATACATTTACCTGTTTATCCCCAGATAACAGAGGGGCAAAAAGTACCTCCAAATCCTATACTTCAACCCAAAACAGTCAGCAAATAAAAAGCCTCGTTTTGAAAAGGAATGAAAAGATACATTTTTGACAAAGGTAATTCAGATTGTAATTCATTTCTAGCACTCAAATACTGCAGGGATAGGGAAAATGAAGCATCCGGAGAACAGAATTCAAATCTCATCCTTTTTAATACAGCATAAGTTCAAATTCATTATTACGTTTCTTGGGAAATTTCCTTCTTCGGAATATTTAAGTCGACAAAAGTAAGTACACGTGTGAACTAACAGCGCATATTAGTGAGGCCACAGAATGTATACCAGTGGTTTAAATGAAGAATCGATAATGAAGGGACTCTAGAAAGCAGGGAGAGGGTTAAGGGAGCAAATAAGCAATGGTACCTCCAGAAAGATCTGAAGCCCCGGGGGAAGTACCAACCAGCACGAGCTGTAGTCACAGAGGACAGATGTCTGCCTGAGATGCAGCTCTGAATGTTGGAGGAGCAGCGAACAAACAGACTAGCTCTCTTCTCACCATGGTTCTGCTTCCCCTCGGCTGAATCCGACTGGGGTCCTAGTCTGGGAGCCCGAGAACTGGTTGTCTGCAGAGGTGAGCCCCCTGGGGCGAAAGCAGGACAGAACAGGTGCAGGAGAGCCAACTGGAGAGCAGACTGGGAAGCCAGCGGAGAATCAGCATCACCCCGGGCTCCGCATCTTCCCTTCCAGCTACTTGTCTGCATTTCTCTCTGGACACAGTTACCTCAAGTCATCTGCCACTTGAATGTGATCCATCCTTCTTCCTTCACCGACTGTTACCGGTATTATTTGAGCTTAATAACCCAGCTGGAAAATGCTGAGTGTTGCCAGTGTTTTAAATTCAGTGTCCAAACTCAGCAGTGTTCGGGTTAAATTTCTGGCTGTCATTTAATTTCCCAGTCTACAAGAAACTGAAGCCAGGTTACCTGGGAGTAACATGAGCAGGTCTGTGCGGCAAAAATATAGCAGTGGTCCTGGCACATCAGCAGTTAACTGAAGATTTTAGAAACAATGTTCTAAGACTCAGCCCTTGGACTATCAGCTACTCCATCCGCCCTGCACGCCCTTCCCACCTCACAGAGAATATATGGATCATGTAAAACCCCAAACTTAAGAAGTTGTAGACGTCGAGCTGAATAAAGATTCTGAGGTGGGTGCATAAGAGACCACTCCTCTCCCCAGAGACCCAGACTGCGATTAGACCAGGGTAGTAGCAAGGTTTACCATTAGGGTTCAGAATTGGTAAATTCTTGAACTTCCTAATGCAAAGCCTTTTGTGCTTTATTATAAAAGGACCCTGAAAAGATTGACCCTTAAGAAATGCACATGTGCACTAGGTTCTAATCATAACCTTATCCTTGCTTCCTGGCTTACAGTTGAAAAGAGGATGAATAAATTTTGCCTGGGATGAAGATTCGTCTGCCTCTTCTCCCTCTCACCCTTTCCTGATTAACAAAAGGATGGCTCACTGCACCGAGTTATTTCCCTCAACCCTGCCTACTAGCTCGTGTCCTCACTACATCTCCTCAATTATCCTATCCTATTGTTTGAATCAGCCTTTACTGACCAGCCTTTACTGGTCAGCCTTTACTATCAGTCAAGGTGAGACTGATAAAGCTATCAAAGGGTGTTTGCTTTTTATTCAAGATGCACTAGGAAATAGTGGAGGGTTTTAAGCAAAGAGAGAACATGATCTGAGTTTTGGTTTTAAGTGTCGCTCTGGTTACTATGCAGCAAATAGACAAGGCTGGTTGGAGGCCATTGTAGCGGGACAGACGTAAGGTAGTAGTGGGCTGCCTTGTTTGGTAGCAGTGGAGGTGATAAATAGGAGCATATTTGGTACATGCTTTCAAGATAGAGACAGCAAATGTGTTCTTGGATTGGATGCAGGACCTCCGCACTTAACGATATCCCCTAGTAATTTGCCTGAACAACTTGAGGAATGAGCATGTCATTTGCTAAGGTGGGAAATGAAGAGACTCTGGCAGGAAAAATCAAGAGTTTTGTTCTGGACACTTTATATTATTTTATTTTATTTTTAAAGATTTTATTTATTTATTGTAGAAATAAATAGAAATAGAGAGACAGAGAGAGAGACAGAGAGAGCAAGCAGGGGTAGGAGCAGAGGAAGAATGACAAGCTGACTCTGCACTGAGCACAGAGCCCGATGTGGGGCTCGATCCCACGACCCTGAGATCATGACCTGAGCCAAAATCAAGAGTCAGACGCTTAACCGACTGAGCCACCCAGGTGCCCCTGTTCCAGACATTTTAAATGTAATCTTCCATTTAGGGATCCAGGTGGTGACATCAGGATGTCTGAGTCTGGAGCTCGGGACAGAAGATGGGCATCCCAGAGTCCTCGGCTTGTGCAGTATTTAGGTAGTGAAATTAGATAAGGTCTCACCTGAGGAACAAAATATACACACGGCAGAGAACAGTTCTAGGGAAAGAGCCCTGAAGGATCCCATAATTTAGAGCTGGAAAACAAGGACAAGAGAGCAAAATGGCCTCAGAAGCAGCCTCCAGGAAGACGGGGAGGAACCTGTGTGAGGTTCATTTTTCTCTTACTCTAAAAATGGGTACTGAATGTCTCCAGAACAGGGGATTATGAAACCCACCTGTGACTCATACAAATTCTATGAAGCAAGTCCAGCAAAGAGATCCGGTACATTCTCTCTAGGAATAGCTCCGTGTTTATCTGTGTGTGCATGCAGATACCCACACACACGCTCAGGTCCGTCGTCACAGCTGCGACGTTCAACATCTCCGTGCACGTCTAGATACCCACCGCCACGGAGATATGGGAACACATGATTCCTGGCAATCTAGTCTAAAGATAACCAGTCTGTTTTACTGTTCTGAAAGATCAATTTGACATTTTAATTATGTGTAAAAGTTCAACCAAATATTTTACTATTGAATATTTTGACAAGGTCTTTTCATCCTATGTTGAGATTCCAGGAACCCACTGCTCCACAGTAATTACATAAGATGAGAAGAAAAGAAAAAGGAGTAAGTGGGTCACTTGCTTACGGAATAACTGGAAGTAAGGAAGCCTTGGAAATTGGAGCTCTTGCACCTTTGGATAGAGTCAGTTCTCTCTCTCTGCTAAAGAAATAGCACAGCTCCTCACACGGCTTTTATTACCCCACCGTTGCTGCGGGCCGGGTTCTGGAGGGGCCTTCCTTGGGTCCCTCTGGCTCAAGGCTTCCAAAGTCTGCAGCCAAGGTGTGGCTGGGGGCAGACCCACTTCCACGCTCTCTCCCGTGGCCCTTGGTGGCCTCGGCTCTTTGTCCCCGGGCCTCTCCAGACGGCAACCGGCAGCGCACCCACCATGGAAGCCGGGGCTCGGGCAGCCTTCTGTTTTGGTTAGGAGCCCATCATTGAGTCTTGCCCACACTCTGGTGCGGGGGCAGCAGAGGGGAGAGTAGGGGGTCGGCAGGTAGCCAGGAAGCGGCACGTCTGGATGCAGTGCTCACAGATCATGTGATCTGGGATGTGAAGTGTTTCAGAGGGTCAATAACCATTTTTAGGCCCCGAACAGCACCCATCGGCAAGTTGGAAGACGATGGGGAAACAATTATGCTCTATTCCCTACTGCAGTGATCTTTTCCTCCATCTCATCCTAATGCAGCACGTTTCAGCCGAGCTGCAGCCTCGGAGTGCAGAGTGGTGACTTGGCAGTGCGGGTTATTTTAATGAACACTTTCAAGTAAGTCTTCACCATCTGTTTTCTTTCCTAATTACAAACCTACACTCATTTGCAGTTACATCATTAAAAGTGAGATTCTGGCAGCGCTCTCTGGATGCTTGTCTAGCTTGTCCTCTTGGATCTAAACGAGTTTCCTTAGTGGGATGTCTCGAAATCCAAGGCATCTCATTTGAGGTGAAGACACAAAAACCAGGACAATCGTATATACGCATTCAAACGTACAGGATTCATGTCTTGATTCTCGCTCTTTCCTCTCCCTTTCTCCGTGTTTCTCTGCAATTCTATTATTGCAAACAGGAATGCTCTTTAAGAAGGGTTTTACATTTCAAATTCCCCAAATGTCTTTGGTAATTTTAGCTTGCTTTAGGGATAAGGGGAAGATTTAAATGGAAGCCCTTTAAACAGGAATTAAACTCATTTGCACAATTTAGACCTGCAGATCTCTCCTGAGCACGACGAGGCATTTTACAGATTTTAACACTGCAAATATTGTTCTATTTCTCTGCTTTCCCTCCCTAAGGAATTATTCATCAAGATGAACTCTAAAACAAATCAAGAGATACCAAGAGATACATAGCTTTAAAAATAATCGGCTGATATTCAAAAGATAGCAGGCGATTCTGCATCTCAAAGGATGTTAGCATTTTAGGAAAGGAAGGATGCCAATCATCAAGACTAATGAGGTTGCTACATAGGCGAGTAGCCATGCATTGTGGGCCTTCTAAATATTGACAACCTGCAAAACAGCGCCCCTCCCCCCGGCCCCCGCCACGCCGTAAGAATCCACCAGGCAGCCCTTCCACTTGCACTGAACAAGGAGGACTGACTTGTGTTAGTCGCAAGGAGGAGTGACTAACACTGCAGCCATCCTCTAGGTGCCCACGATGAGCGCCTCCTGCCCCCTAATAAGGGTTTTGCGGAAAAAGTGGCCCAGGTGTGATAGTGCCTAGAGACACCAGTCACATGCTTGAATGCCTTTTCTTAAGCCAGCAGACATTTCTGATTGGCAGACAGGTCAGCGTAGACGCAGGAGGATAGAGCATCATGTCTGGGTGCATTGACATTTAGGTTGTTCCCTTGGGTTCGTCAGCCTTTGAGACCTTTGATGTGATAACATTCATGGGGCGGTAATTGGTCCCCTTCTGCACCAGACCCCAAAGCAGGGGTGGAAAGTGTCAGAGAACCTTGGGGAGGACCAAGATGGAAAAAGAGGCCTCGGGTTTCTGTGCGCGCTCACGGCTTTAATTGGAATGCATCCGTGTGTTCTCCCTTTGGTCTGGTTTGTAGCGATCTCCCACTCATTTCCTTAATGTGTGCCTGAGGAGGGCCTGTCACCCTGTCACAGAAGACCACATCATCCTAATGTCCTCAGCCTGGGGCATTTTGCCTGCCAGTCCCTGGACCATGGATTGTCTCCAAGAATCATACCCCATCGTTCTTAACGTGGCACTTAGACAAGCTCCTACATAATTTCAGCTCTACTTAATTCTGCTCAAGTCAGTAAAGAAAATAGTTTCACAAAAACTGTTGGTTATAGGCTTCTAATTTCCTGTCATTACAAGATGCTGGAGTTTTAAAATATCAGTTTTCAAGTGCAGAGGAGAAAAGCCACACCAGTGTGTGCAGGTGTGTCCAGAGAATGCTTTAAGGGCAGGATGTTCCAGAGAGAGTTTATGGAACAGATGTGAACTGACAGTGAAGGACCTGTTATTTCGAAATCCCGGGGAAGTTGATGAACTTCTCGAAGCGGTTTACTGTGGGCTTTTCTCTATTCTCAGCAGTGGGACAGGCTCCTCCCTCGGGGTGCTTGCCTTCTTGCTGTGGAAACTGGACCTCTCTACCTCAAGTGTTTTCAAAATGGTGTCGTATCATTTGGGGTTTGGGATTAGAGGAGAAATAATAAGCATGATGAAAATTCAGGGTGGAAAGAACATAGATGAGCACAAATTTCAAAACCAAAATTATTCATGGGGAAAAAAAAAAGCTGAAGGCAGTGGAAGAGATTGCACATGAAAGTGGATAGGAACGAGGGACTGCATTCTCTTTGGATCAAACATTATTATATTAAAGAGTTTTTTAAACCTGTTTTTGTTTCAGCATAATGAATATTCTTAAGGCATTGGTGCAACCTCTTGTAAGTGTTCCTTTGTTCAGCTTTTCCCCACTTCGGAGTCTTTGTGAAAGTTCAAGACACTCAGTTACTATTTGGAGTTCGGATGGACATGGTTGTAGGAGCTGGAGCCCTAGAGAGAGCTGGGTTTGGGCTCTTTTGATGATCCCGGGGCCCCGGCACTGGGTACGTGGCTGAGGGCCAGAGTCTCCTCTTCCCACCTGGTGCTGGGAGAGGTTCCTTTCCACGTCTCACAGCTGCTGGACAGAGAGAACAGACCTGAAGACGCTGCGTAACTTGTAAAACTGTACCCAAATTAACTACGATGAGAAGGGTCGTTGTGGAATCTGCATGGCAAAATAAAAGAGCCCTCCCTGTCCTTGTAGACTGTGAATCGCTTTCCTCTTAGCAATAAATCATTCACTCCATGAAAGAGAAACACTTCATCATTGTTACACGCCAGGCCCCGTGGAAAAGGCTTACCTCCCATGCTCTGCAGTGTAAAGTATGCAGCAATGTGTTGCTTCAGCTCTCCATGTTTCAAGACTAAATGCAAACATTGACAAGCTTTAAAACTTACAGAAGCCACAATGACAGATTTTTTTTTTAATTAAGCCAGTGAAACCAGGCCAGAAACATAGGGTTTAGGGTATGTTTAAGGAGGCTTTAGAACTTGGATCCTCTGGTTTTGAAGTCTTTCCAACTGGGGGGCAGTGGAAGAGGGGTGGAAAATGGGCTCAGAACCTGTTAGCATCGTCAGGAGTGGTAGAACTCAAGGCATTTTTGCTCACTTGCTCTCATTTCACACCTAGAAAGCATTCCGACGGACAGGAAGCTGGTGGAAGAGACCGGGAGACAATTTAGAAATGGATTTAAAATAGCACGTATCCACTTTTTCCAGAAGTCAAGAATGCAATGAAAAATTTTTCTGAAGTCTCCCTAGAGGAGTTAGAAGTATTGTTACATGCCAGAGGAATTCCCCACCATGTACAAATTGGCAAGGATGTCGGCCACTCTTTCCAAAATGGAGAAGAGAGAAAAATCGTTTTATGAGACCAGTGACCCGAGACCACTTATCTGGGTGAGAGCCCTTTGAGGTTTCCATTCCCTCCAGGGATTTAAATCACATCGCACAGTGATACTGTAAAGTGTTCTTCTCTAATGACAAATGTGATGATAGGAGGGCCTGGGTGGAAGCCAAAGGGGTGCCAGTAGGTTCATGGGGACACTGCTGCTGTGGGAATGGAGGTAAGTGTCCCAGCAGAGAGAGAAAGCCGGGGGCCACCCATCACGGCTCTGTTTATTTCTCTGCACGAGTGTTGTATAATTGGTTCACTGTTTCTCTGCCTTTTTCTTGCAGTATCTTCTCAATCAGGCTTGGAGTCTCTTCCGGGCAGTGCGTGTCATACGTGCCCTTGGTCCCCCCCCCGCCCGACCCCGTGTCTCTGGAAGGCCACAAGAAAGGGAAACTGGGATCGCTTACGGGCTAAGTGAATGAACTGCCCATGTGGAAAGGCCAATTACAAGGGCACACCTTGCCACAGCACCTGCCAGGAACTCTTATGATGGTGACAGACCAGGTGACAAAATGCCTCTAGATGGGAAAAAGGAAAAAAGCTCTCTCTACGGACAAGACACAAAGAATCACACACAATGTGAAAGCGCTTCTTAGAAGAAAGGTGATCTATTAATCCAAATATCACTATCAGCACTACAAACAGACTTTATTGTGGCCTCTGAAATGGGAGAAAGGAGTAAATCATGTGGAGATCTTGGTTCTGGAGCATCTTTGCTTCCGCGTCTTCCGTTAATTCAACAACCGGCTTGGAACATAAACACCTAAAGACGACTTTGCGTCTGCACCCATCCTCACAATAGCTGGTAAAACGATTTCAGATGAATTTTACGGAGTTTGGGTGAAGTTGGAAGGAAAAAAGTATCTGGGGTTTTAATTCTGGGGAACACATTACGTAATTTCGTATGAAGCTCAGAGACACTTTGTTCTTATTTACGGTTATAGGTGTCTTACTGCATTCATGTGTGATGAGAGTTTTAGGACCGCTAGCTGGGCTCATCTCGCAGTCAGCTCAGCCATGACAAATCCCTGGGATGCCATCGCTAATTGTTTGCCTGACGACACACACAGTGGGGGATGAGGTTGTTTAATCTTAGCTATCTATTTGCAGATTGTTCCTGTTGGTTGAGTAAAAATTATTTCTAGAACTGTCACTTATCAGAGCATCCTTTTGCATTTTAATAAATGTGGTGCAGAGAGCTGCCCGGACTGTGTGGTTGATGCACCCGTCTCCCCCGCTAGCAGTCATCATTGCTGAGGAGCCAGTGACAGAGTCTGCACGTGGGAGTGAAGCCATCAGTATTTGGAAGCGTCTTCACTGAGCGTCTCTCCCAACTGGGGAGCCCTGCCCATGTCAGGAACACTCTGGGGCTGTTAAACGCCTCTCTCCTATGTTCTGTAGGAGAATACCATCCAGAACCCTCGAAAGACGTTTGGACAAGCGTCAGCCACAGCCATTCTGCATCCTTTGTGTTACTATATGCCCTGCTTTCTGCAGGATCTCCACAGGCACAGAAACTTTTGAATTACAGACAAAAGCTCCCAGATTCTGCCAGAGATCTGTGCCAAAGCGATCATGATTATCCATCTCTGAGTATTTGCTCCTGCTAGCCACAATTAATGAGAGGATATCACTCATGATCTTTGAATACTATGAAAGAAAAACAGAAGCAGGAATTAAATAACGATGAGCGAGGGGCCTCATTATCCAAGAAACACCTTTCAATTGTTAAAGAAAGACCATTCCGGCTAAGGAAACAGAAGAGAGTTTGGGTTTCTCTAGTGGCCAGGAACAGAGGATGGAGCAGGAAATGGGCAGCAGTAAAGTGGACGAGATGAGCCGCGGTGTCCATCAGCAATGACTCTGCCTGCCCCCACCCCCACCCCGCTGTGGTCTCCTGGGGTCAGATGTTCTGTTGGTTCTCTGTTTCCTCTGTCTACCTGGGTCGGACTGTGTTCATGAGAAACAATGTGAAACTTTTCTCAGATAACCCGTGTGACTTCATGCCATGCAAACCAGGTGGAAAACAGGAAATTTTTCTCCTATGACAGAAGATCAGTGTTTAATTTTAACTTCTGGTGAGTGACCCACCACGGAAATAATATAAGCAAGACAGTCAAGTTAAAATCCGTTCCCAGTTCCAGAAAGCCATGAAGTATCCATATGAGTTTGGGCAAGCTCTTTCTTTTCTCTGAGCAGCTCTTTCCCTTCTCCGTGATCACAGAGGGCCTCCTGACTCTATGAATCTATGATTCTCTGAATGTTAGAGGGTAAACAAATTTCTTGAAATTAAAAAAAAAAAAAAAACCAAAAACGCTGGGAAAAAGGCTTTCTATTGTATTATGGAGACTATCTGTTCATTGTGTTCATCTATTCATTATTTTTAATTACAACTAGATGGATACTTAGCTAGATAGAGGGGTGGATGTGTAGAAAGAAAGACAGAAGAATAGAGGGTCAAGCAGATGGGTAGAATTTAGATGTGGTGGGGTAATGCAAACCGGTCCCTATCTTAAGGAGCCCAAAGATGGAAGGACAGGGTTTGGCTGAATCTGCCATTTGGTCAGTAGTGTTCATCAATACGAAAGTGGTGCGTGAGTGTACGTGTAGGCCATATGCTTGCATCCTGGGGCATCGGAGGTGAGGGGAAGAATGTTGTGTTTTTAGAGACGAATTTCCACTCTGAGGTTTTCCCTGTCAGAGCCACATTTTCTTTGTAAAAAGAGAAGATTGTTTCTCACACAACTTCAAAGTAAGTAGGTTGTTTCTCAAATTTAATAAACTGTCCAATTGTCTATTAATTATTAAAAAATTATGAAAGCTTGAAGAGTTTAAAAAGGCAATTTAGTTTGTTTACCTGCCTCTAGGCAAGACTTAAACATACCAACAGAGATAATTGGTATCCTGCCAAATGACTATTTTTTGGTCTAAGCAATTAATTTTTTTTCCTACTTAGTGGTGGTAGAATAAGAGTTGTTTCTTTTAATTAACGAGGATGGTTGCTATTGAGCTTGTTTTACTATCACATTCAGCGCGTGGAATCCAACATCTTATCTTGGGCTGGGCCATATCTTCCTCTCCAAGGCCCTGGGGCATCTGGCTCCGAGGCCGGCCGGTGCCTGTTAAGTGAGTGTTGCTGTGGACATAATCATCTCAATCATCTCAAATATGCATGGGGAAGCTTCTCTGCTGTTGTTGTGAGTTGCTGCCCTTTAGAAAGTCTCTCCTGCTCTTGTATCGTCAATGGTTCCATCCGTCAGGCCCAGAGAAGTAAACACCTGTTCTGGGCACCTGATCCAAGGCAAAGAAGTCGATAAGGTGCGGCCCGTTCTGACCGCAACAGGATGATGATCCTTGCAGAAGGTCCTTCTAATGTGCCTCTCACGGAGCTCTGGGCATTGCAGTTCTGGTTGTCTGACCCCCGCACGTGTTTATACATCTTACTCTATGAAAAACTCGTGGTGCTCAGTGACACATCCAGATGATACTGAAAACCACAATGTGCTCAATCCTCTCAGCCAAATGCCAGGTGCTCATCTTCCACGTAAATAAGACATGACTGGTGTTTGCTGGGGGCAAGTCATCATTGACACACAGAAGCCCCACACTGGTGTGGAAGCACCCGGGCTCTCTTACATGTGCTTGTGTGGCCCACAGAGCAGCTTTCATCCAAATTAAGTGTTTTATGAGCCATTAAATGCAAGACCTTCTTAGGAACAAGTTTCTGGAGACTTACAGGCAGACAGTCAATATCATAATGTTCCTTTGAAGAAGATCTGAGAGGAGCTTGAAATAAGCCAGTTTAGCTTGCTGGTTAAGCAGAAATTTAAGGCATGTTCTTTTCCCCTCCTCCTCCTCCTCTTCTTCCTCCTCATCGTCCTTCTTCCTCTAGTCCTTCTTTAAATATAATGAAACAAATCCTTAATGATTATTTACAAACAAGATTCAAAATGAAGATTTGGCCAATATGTTTCACCAGGAGGTTTTAATGGGAACACTTTATCCTAGTTAATAATCCCTAGCAGCCAGGTTTGCTCTGGAAAGCAAACACCTATGTAATAACAAGAAAATAAACACATTTCGACACCCTTGAGTCCAAACGGCAGAGATTTGTGTCACTATTGTTCCTCTATGGGCCTGGCTCCTGATCTGTGGTGCATTTTCTATGAAAGGAAAATGACAAGGCTGCTCAGCTCCTCTGGAAGCAGCTTGCGGGCACTTAAATCTGATGACACAGAACAAACCTCCGAAAGGGGTTGCAGTCTTGTAAAATAATTAAGGTGCAGACATGTGGAATACAAACACCAGTCTCATGAGAAACAAAGCTGAATATAATCGGGTGTCAGAAAATAAGTTGGTATTCCCTGGAGAAAAGGGGTGTGATGGGAGAAGGGGCACCTCTGTGATCCGGTGTGAAGGGGGCCTCTCCGCATCCCATTGGAAAGACAGGATTTGAGGACTGTTTCCCTTCAAAGATACAATAAAAAGCATCTTGCTGCAAATAGAATTTAGTGGTTGTGTTTCCTAGTAAAAAAAGGACTTTTAGATGAATTTATTTTTTAACCCTGTAAGATATAGAGAAAGAGAAAACAAAACAAATGTAGTATAATGGAGTCTAATGCTGACAGATGTAGACACACCATGAGGGTCTTCAAAGGAAGGAAAGGATGTGATGAATGTAGCCTCTGTAAGGCTGACTGCCAGTGTAGACAAGGTCTGCCCGTCCCAGTCCTCACAGTGCCCCTCGTGGTGATGAACTGTTCAGCACTTCTCTCCATGGCAGCCCTAGGGATGCCGGCGCACCTGCTGAGACCCGTGAGCCTGGTGCTCACTAGGTAAAAACCAGTTTTAGACTTGGAACTGTTTAGTGAGCTACAGTTCCCTGACCCAGGTAGTTTATACACATTATCTCCCTCCCATCCCAAACATGTAGCATTAGTGGGCCTAGATTATGGAAAAAGACCTCACCCAAGAAGAAGGCCTGGGACTAGGTCACTAAGGACCCTGATGCTCCCACTGCACGTGCAGGCCTGTGTGGGCTTGGATCTAGCCTTCAGAATTCATCTCCAGTTTTTAAAACCAGAATTTTGTATTTAGACCCACATATGCTATCGACAATTGTATATGGAGTTTCGATGGCCTGGTGGATTGTGCATTAAGACTTAATATAGACAAACATATTTAATTGGGAATTAAAAGCCCAGAGTTCTATCTTTCCTTTCAAACTAGCTTTTGAGTCTTTATTTCCAAATAATGAAAATGAAAATGGTATCTATTCTGATTGTCTCAGTGGTATTGCATAAATTAAAGAGATAGTAGATGTGGACGTGCTAAACAGTCATACAGAAATATAAAGTGGGAAGGAATTTTTCCCCTAATATGATCAGATTTAGAGAATCGTAGAATCTAAGTACTGAGTGAAAGGCAAAGTTGTCTGGTTGAAAATTCCTCTCAGTTCAAGAAACTATTGTATAGACATAAATAATGAATCATGGAAGACTACATCAAAAACTAATGATGTAATGTATGGTGATTAACATAACATAATAAAAAAATAAAAAATAAAAGAAAGAAAGAAAAGGAAAAAAAAGAAACTCTTGTATATGGGCGCCTGGGTGGCTCAGTCGGTTAAGCGACTGCCTCCGGCTCAGGTCATGATCCTGGAGTCCCGGGATCGAGTCCTGCATCGGGCTCCCTGCTCGGCAGGGAGTCTGCTTCTCCCTCTGACCCTCCTCCCTCTCATGCTCTCTGTCTCTCATTCTCTCTGTCTCAAATAAATAAATAAAATCTTAAAAAAAAAAAAGAAACTCTTGTATAGAGCCACTGATCTATCCATTCATCCATCCATCCATCCACCCATTCATCCATTAAATAATATATTCATATGTCCAAATGCTTATTAAGAATCTACTTTTCTCTAGACACGGTGCATTAGGTTTGGGTGCTTAGTGATAAAACATGCATGATCTCTGCCCTTATCATTTGTGGTGAGGAAGACAGGAAATAAGCACTTTGAAGAAAAAGATGAGATTGGGAATGAAGGCAGCACCCATTAGTGGAAAATATTGAGAATCATAGCCGAACAGAGCCTAGGGACACCGCAGGCTAATGCCCTGACCGTGGGTGAACTAATATCTTTTGCCAGCGAATATTAGAGGTCAATCAAAATTAGGAAAAAGAGTGGATTATCCAAAGTATGTTTTAAAAACTTAATTTTAATAATTTAACCAAAATTCAATGACCCTTCTGGGTAAAGTCTTTAGAAGTTATGTTAATATGTAAGAATATTTTCAATTAGCATAAATTCACTTGCTTCTGGTATGAGGGATAAATATCAGCCCTACAATCTTATTTATGTTATTAATTTCTTAGTATAGTAGGGAGAATAATGCCCCCCCCCAAAGATATCCATAGGCTATTCCCAGGAACCTGAGAATATGTTACTTTACTTGGCAAAAGAAATTTTGCAGATGAGATTAAGATTATGTGTCTTGAGATGGGGAGATTATCTTGGATTAGTTGAGTGGATGAAATCTGATCACAAAACTCTCAAAAGCAGAGAAGCCAGAGAGATGCAACATGCGGGGCCCTCAGCCCCGTTGTCAGCTTTGAGAAAGGAGGAGTGGGCCGTGAGATGGGACGAAGATTTGGAAGGGCCTCAGGAAGCCAGGAAAACTATGCAGTGACAGGTACGTCCAGCGAGCCACGGGAGCAACGGAGAACCACGATGGCCTCAGAGTTCAGGATTGAGGACGAATCGGGGACAGTGGCTCCAGATGTGGATGTTGCTGGCATTTCTGGTGACGTGAGCTTTTTCAAGCCCTCCAATTACGTTCTGCAAAATATCGCCCTCACCTGCTACAGCCACACCTGGACCGCTCTGGACGGGACTCGGCTCCTCTCCCATATATCCTCCTGCCACCCCTCCCGTGACCTGTTTGTTCTGCTTTCTGGCCTGTGTCTGAGTCTTTTCTGAGGAAAGGTGACGCCTGACCCCATCACTCCCCTCTCCCAAACCCAGCTAAGCCTCAGGTTGGAAATTTTTAAGTGCAGGTTTTAAAAAGTATTTACATCACAATAAATTAAAACACCTAATTTCAAGCCAACAGTCCTTTTATCTATAAACTTTCAAATAGAAATTTTCTTTTGTTTTTCTGACTTACATTTCCTTCTATTTCTCTGTAAATGCTCATGGGGATAATAGTTTAGTATATGTTTTCCCAAAATCCATTGGTCGGCAAAATAACCAGGTCATTACATGTGGGCCCTGCATCCCCATGCTGCGTGTTCCCCTGCATCTCCATGAAGTTCCCTCTTCTGGATCCTGAGGACAACTCCGCTTCCAGAGAGCCCACCAGTCCCAGGGGCCCCAGCCAGGTAGAAGGTGTCCCAGAGGGTGCCCTCTGGTGGTAGAAGTGCCGTGAAGGGCAGGGCAGCCGAATTTTGAGTGGAAATCAGGAAGGCAAAGGTAGAGCTGTTTTCAGAAATCACCACTCCCTGGGGAAGAACAAAGGGGGGGAAATCGGAGGGGGAGAGGAACCATGAGAGACTATGGACTCCGAGAAACAAACTGAGGTTTCTAGAGGGGAGGAGGGGGTGGGAGGATGGGTTAGCCTGGTGGTGGGTATTAAAGAGGGCACGTTCTGCATGGAGCACTGGGTGTTAAGAGCAAATAATGAATCATGGAACAGTACATCATGTATGGTGATTAACATAACATAATAAAAAAAAAAGAAAGAAAGAAATCACCACTCCCTGCAGTTCTCCTGCAGGCCTGGTGGGGTTGCCAGAGGGCAGGAGGACCTGGAAGGCTTTGCTGGAGATCGGGGAGTGGGGGATAGTGTTGTTTGTTGAAGGAGAAACAGGAATGCAAATTCAGAGGTAGAAAAAGGTTTGACGTTTGAGAGTTGCATCAAAACTAACCACATCAGGGGCGCCTGGGTGGCTCAGTTGGTTAAGCGACTGCCTTCGGCTCAGGTCATGATCCTGGAGTCCCTGGATCGAGTCCCGCATCGGGCTCCCTGCTCGGCAGGGAGTCTGCTTCTCCCTCTGACCCTCCCCCCTCTCATGTACTCGCTCTCTCTCATTCTCTCTCTCTCAAATAAATAAATAAAATCTTTAAAAAAAAAAAAAAAACTAACCACATCAGTGGGGTGGAAATCCGCAAGAGAAGTTATGAAGAGAATAAAAGGAAAGTCTCATTTTCAAGTTTAAAAATACTATTGCTGGGATTAAAAGGTACAAACTTCCAGTTGTAAAATAAATAAGTCATGGGGATATAATGCACAGCATACAGAATATAGTTAATAATAGTATAATAACTTTGCATAGTGACTGATGGTACCTAGAGTCAACATGGGGATCATTCTGTAATGTATAAAAGTATTCAACTGCTATGATGTGCACCTGATACCAATAGGATATTGTCGGTCAATTATACTTCAATTATAAATACATAAATAAATAGAAATCTGAGTGCCAAAAATGAGTTGGGGAAGAGAAAGTTAAGGTTTAATGGAATGTAAAATTTTCTAGCGTTCTGAATTTTCAGACTCCGAATCCAGTAGACTCTGAATGTTTTCCGACATGTGCAAACATGATAAAGAAAAAATGCACATTGGAAACAGGGACTTCCCCCTTTGCAAGAGTACCTTAATTAATTGGTTTGAACAGTGAGCTCACCCAGTTGGTATAGAACACAGTTTCATCGTGGTGACATGTAACCACCGTGCAAGTGAGGGACATCTGCCACCGGTAAGTGTTCTCCAGTGAGGAGTCTGAGACTTGAAGGGAGTCTTGAATCCAGTAAGTGAAAGGGATGCCCTGTCCAAATCTGTTGCTCTGTAACCAAAAACAAAGCCCCTGTGGACAACAGTGTTTTCTGGTGTTTGTGTGCGTGTGTGTGTTTGTGAGTGCACACGCACACACGTGTGTATGCTGGAAAGGGCAAGAGAGGGGCTGGTTCAAGGGAGAAGATGAGCCGAGGGAAGTGAATGGCATGGATCTCCCTTGCCCACACATCTGCTCTGAGTTGGCCAGGAGCCCATCCTGCAGTCGGGAAGGGGTGGGTGTGGGGTCCTCTGCTCCCCTGCCCAGGAGCTAGAAAGCCCCAGGCTCCTGTGTGTCACCTCGACTGGAAAGGCGAGGGTGGTTAGCCACTTGGCAACTCTAATGATGGTGATGAGCTTGAAGCCAGAACTGTTCCTTTGTCCCACGAAGCTCCTACTCTGCACTCCACCTGTCTGTTTAGAAACCTGTGTTTCCTTCAGGGAGGGGTGGAATGTAAACACTTCATTTTTAATCTAGATATTCAGTTTTCAGTAACTGAGTTTGTAAAACAGCACTTTTGCATGTTCTCTAAATCTGAGAAAGGGTGGATCTGTATGTTCACACCTTAAAAACCTCCCCAGCACAAACCAAATAGCTACCATTTTTAAAATTCCACTTCATTTAGTTATGTAAATTGTCACATTTCATTAGTAAGTTTGAGTAACTCTTCCTTCCTCCCTTCACTATATGCTCAGTAAGGCAAGCAGATCGTGTGCTTATAATCTTCATCTAATGTCAGTAACTTCAATCTCAAAGAAATTATTGTTCCAATTCTATTCCCAATTAAAACAATTGGGGTCCATAGCCAATTCTACGAAGGATACAAGGATCCCACATTTCAGCATAAATAGTTAGGAATGACAAATAGTTAACATAAATCCTAAGTGCCCATCTGGTGATTCGAGATTATTCTGGAATTAACTTTCTTGACAAAGACAAAGAGAAGCAGATAAAATAATTGTGGCCCAAGAAAGTCAATGTTCTCATGACCTCAGTGATGTTCTCTGGAGTATCCCACTGCTGCCAAGATATATCAGAGTCTAAGTCTTCCCTAAGCAAGTGTTTGAGGTGCCGAGAAATCATGTTATTGCTGGTCGCTGTGCAGGTGACCCCACAAAGCATCTGCTACTTAAAAGTACATTCGAGCCTGAATTCAAGAAGACACCGTGGAGGCAATTTGTTCCCTTTTGGAGAGCGCTGACATATGTCAATAGTTCTAGAAGTATGATACGTCAAAGGAGCCATAAATACCAAGCCGTCAGTCTGAAGACCCCACATTGCTCTGAAAATCTGCAGCTGGGAAGAACAGAGAGATATGGATCAAAGTACTCAGATTTTCTTTTTGATATCAAAGCCGTTAATTGGTGGTGTCATGTAAGATACTCCAAACTCACCAAGATCATTAATATTCACAAATAATGGGATTGTATTGAAGTGTCTGCAGTTCATTTTGAATTTTGCATCAGACTCAGGTTCAATCAGTGACTATTTTGACCTCTGTTTTGAAAGGATAAAAACGTTATTTAGACCAAGAGATGAGCATCCATCTCAAAGAATACTCTAAAACTTGATTCTTAATTTCAAAACTTTTTTCCTTAATGGACGTTAGCAGTTACTATGTTTTGATTAGATTTCATCCATACAATGTGATAAAGGTTTCAAAAATTGCTCTTTAAAAAAAATCACTCCTTGCTATGCAATCACAACTTAATTTTTTTTTTTTTGGTTGGAAAATATTCATATTTTAAAAATTGTTCCAAAGCTGCTGACATTTCTGAAATTTACTTTGTAAATTATGATTGATGTTTAGCAATTTTTGCTGCCAAATGTATCATTTATTTTAGTTTTGCAGGATGTGCTTTGCTTTCTTCACCAAACCCAGGAAGGTCCAGGCAGTCTGTTTCATTAGCTTAAATAGGAATGTGAAGCTAATTTGGATCATCAGCATTCAAGCCTGGAGATGGATCCTGGAACACTCCTCTCCCAAATAGCCATTCTGAATCCAGAGGAACATGTTGGCCCTATGTGTGCATTACTACTGGTTTTAAATCCAAACTGAGGCCTCAAGACCTGAAAAGTGTAATGTTTCTATGGCAACCCCAGATAGATGGGTTGAGAGACCCAGGGCTGATGAACAGACATCTTGGATTGCCAGGATAAAGGGCATCTGGAAGAGAATCCACCATCAACACAGTTGGTCTGGGTCCTGGCTTTTCCATATTCCTTCTCCGTCTCCCACTTTTCTATATTCCTTCTTGTTTTTAATTCTTATTCCTGAAGTTTTCTAGGGGCCTGAACTTATTTATATCATTCTTACAAATTCCTCATTCTTACTATCTGGTCTGTCCTGTGCCTGGTTTTCTTCCCTCTCAGTTGGTTTACATTTGCTTCCAATATTACACCTACAGTGGTGCTTTTTGATCTCAGCTGGTTCTCCCTGGGAACTCTAGGTTTTACCCTGAAACCCACCACAGGTAAAGCAGCCACCTACCAGTCAGCTACTCTTAAATCCTGGGAGGTCCTGCATCTCTCTTCTGATCCCCTGCTTGGGGGTAAGGCTGTGGCATATATGACAGATTCTGCATATATATATATACAGAATTCACCAAAACTACTGGTTTAGTGAAAGTAGAACCAGAGCACTGGTTTACTGAAACATGATCCGTTTTCATTGCCACAGAAAGGAACATGGATAGTCTTTCCTGAAGTGGTTCATTTATTCATTATTCATTTAATTGTTCACCCAGTCATGTATTCATTCAACAATTCATTTAAATAATCAATCATTTATTTATCCAGTCCTTACATGCTTATTGCGCATCTACTGTGTGTGAGGCACTGTTCTAGATGATGGGGATGCAGCAAAGAGTTGGGATTTAAATCCTTATCATTGTGGAGTTTACTATGTCAGAGTTAATAAGGTTTATGGAAAAGAAGGGGCAGAGATGGCTAGGAAGGGGGCATGTTCAATTTTTAAAAAGGGTAGGCTGGGAAAGGCTCAGGCTCAGAGAGAAGGGACCAGTGCAGCAGGTGAGGAAACTACATGAGAACAGGGGAAGGGTCATCATAAAGAATTAAAGGAGCAGGGCTTGGTGCTCACACAGAGCTGGGAATGGTGCATGTTTCCACCAGCCTGGTCAAGAACCTTACTGCAGATGTGAATGGACTTTCATAAGACAGGAGGAATCGTGAACAGAAAGAATATTTGAAATAACGTCCAAAAGATTTCAATATTTGATCAAAATGATAAACTCAGTGTCAAGAATCTCCATGAATCTCAAGCACAAGAACAATACCCAAACCACCCAGGGACACATCATAACCCAACTGCTCAGAACCAGTAATAAATAAAACATTTGAAAGCAACCAGAGAGAGAATAAAACACAATAATTAAGGAAAAAATGCAGATGAGGGTGACAGTAGATTTCTCATCAGAAATAATGCAAGTAAGGAGACAGTGGAACATCTTCAAGGTCTGAAAGGAACTGAAAAACTCCCCACATAGGGTTCTTCATCTCACAAAGTATATTTCATAAATAAATGAGAACTTGTATACATAAACCTGAAAGAGTTCATGACTAGCAAACAGGTACTACAAGAAATGTTCAACAGATTCCTTTAGGAAGAATGAAAATGATGGCAGATGGATCTACATAAAGGCAAAAAGAGCACCAAAAATGGTAACTTCAGGTTAAATGAATTACATAGCTTTTCTTCTTATTTAAATCTCTTTAAAAGGGTGCCTGGCATACAACTCTTGATATTGGGGTCATGAGTTTGAGCTCCAAGTTGGGTGTAGAGATAACCAAAAATAAATAAATAAATAAACTTCAAAAAATAAAATAAGATCTTAAATCTCTTTAAAAGATTTTTTATTCTTTAAATTAGCATGATGACAATGTAGTGTGGGGTTGGTACCATGTACAATTAAAATGTATGTGAGGTGCCTGGATGGCTCAGTCAGTTAAGTGTCCAATTCTTGATTTTGGCTCAGGTCATGATCTCAGAGTAGTGAGATCAAGCCCCATGTCAGTCTCTGTGCTGGCCATGGAGCCTGCTTAAGATTCTCTCTCTCCCTCTCTCTCTCTGCCCTTCCCCCACACTCATGCCCTCTCTCTAAAATAATAATAATAATAATGATAAGTAAATAAAATAAAAGGAAAATGTATGTTAATAACAGCACCAGTTTGCAGTAAATGCCATTGTAAGGTTCTTGCACAATACTTGACGTGGCAGACTATTGCTTGAAGAAAGTCTGTGACTAAAGATGCATACTACTAACCTGATTAGTTATAGCCAATAAGGAGATAAAATATAATCAAAGAAAAGTACTCAGTTAATTTAAAAGAAGATGAAGGGAAAGGGAAGAAAGAGCAGGTGGGAGAAATAGAAAACAAATAGGTAGATAACAGATTAAACTTAATCACATCAATAATTTCATCAAATATGAATGGTCTAAACGTCCTTCTTAAAGGACAAATTGTCAAACTGGATTAAAAAGTAGGAGTCAACTCTATGCTATCTATAAAAAAACGCTTTAACTAAGAAATCACACATGAGTAAGTTGGAAAAATGTATACAATGCTAACACCAATCAGAAGACACCTGGAGTGGCTATGTCAATATCATACAGAGTAAATTTGGAATAGAGAATGTTGGAAGTTCATTTCATAAAGATAAGAACTATAAGATCTGTAAGAAAAACAGAAACATCCACAGTTACTGTCAGAGATTCTAATAACCTTCTCTTAATAATTGATACAGTTAAGATACCAGAGATTTGAACAAAACTATCAACCAATTTGATGTCATTTGTATTTATAGACCACTCCTTCTAAAGACAGCAGAATGTATATCCTTTTCATATGCGTGTGGGACATTTACCAACATAGATCATATTCTAGGTCATAAAACAAGTCTCAGTAAATAGAAAAAGATTCAGTTCCTACCAGGATGTTCTCTGGCCAAAATGGAATTACTTTAGAAATCAATAATGAAAAGACCTAAGGAGATGAGAGCATAAACGTCTTGCAAGTGGTGAAAGAACATCTAGGGGCTAATATCCAAAACCTATAAAGAACTTATCAAACTCAATGCCCAGAAAACAAATAATCCAGTCGACAAATGGGCAGAGGACATGAACAGACATTTCTCCAAAAAAGACATCCAAATGGCCAACAGACATATGAAAAAATGCTCAACATCACTTGGCATCAGGGAAAGACAAATCAAAACCACAATGAGATAGCACTTCACACCAGTCAGAATTGCTAAAATTAACAAGACGGGAAACAACAAATGTTGGTGAGGATGTAGAAAAAGGGGAACCCTCCTACACTGTTGGTGGGAATGCAAGCTGGTGCAGCCACACTGGAAAACAGTATGGAGGTTCCTCAAGAAGTTGAAAATAGAGCTACCCCATGATCCAGCAATTGCATTACTAGATATTTGCCCAAGGATACAAAAGTTGTGACCTGAAGAGGCACCTGTGCCCCAGTGTTCACAGAAGCAATGTCCACAATAGTCAAACTGTGGAAAGAGCCCAGATGTCCATCAACAGATGAATGAATAAAGAAGATGTGGTATATATACATATATATAATGGACTACTACTCAGCCATCAGAAAGGATGAATTCTTACCATTTACATCAACATAGATGGAACTGAGGGTATTATCCTGAGTGAAATAAGTCAATCAGATAAAGACAATTATAATATGGTTTCACTCATATGTGGAGTATAAGA
This sequence comes from Mirounga leonina, assembly GCF_011800145.1. Classification (NCBI taxonomy): domain Eukaryota; kingdom Metazoa; phylum Chordata; class Mammalia; order Carnivora; family Phocidae; genus Mirounga; species Mirounga leonina. The sequence goes on along the minus strand of NW_023270865.1, from coordinate 4,214,286 downwards.
AACAGCACAGAGAGTCATAGGGGAAGGGAGGGAAAACTGAATGGGAAGTCATCAGAGAGGGAGACACACCATTAGAGACGCTTAACTATAGGAAACAAACTGAGGGTTGCTGGAGGGGAGGTGGGGGGTTGGGGTAACTGGGCATTGAGGAGGGAGCATGATGTGATGAGCACTGGGTGTTATGCAACTGATGAATTATTGAACTCTACATCTGAAACTAATGATGTCCTATATGTTGGCTAATTGAATTGAAAAAAAAAAAAAAAAAAAAACCCAGAAAGAAAGAACATGCCAGGCAGATGATCCAGGAGCAAAAGCTCCGAGGGAGGAAAACGCCTGACATGTTTATGCAAGAGAAAAAAATTTGGCTGGGATGTGAGAAGCAGGGGAGGGAGAGAGGGATAAAAATAACACCTGAGAGGTAACAAGAGTGGGAAAAATTTTGTTAAAGCTTTTTGGAAACTATAAAAGTTTCTTACTCTGATTGGGGTGGAAGCTTCTAGAAGGTTTTTTTGTTTGTTTGTTTGGGTTTTTTTGTAGAAGAACTGTAGGATCCAATGTATGTCTGTAAGGGATCCCTCAGGCTACTATGTGGGTAATAGAACTAACAGAACATGGGGTGGACAAAAGAATAGAAACAGGGAACCAAGTTATGGAGCTCTTGTAATAACTCAGATGCCAGGAACTAAGACCAAGAGGGAGTTAAGAAGTGGTCACCTTCACTTCTCCAAAGAAGACATACAAATGGCTACCAGACACATGAAAAAAATGCTCCACGTCACCTGCCATCAGGGAAGTGCAAATTAAAACCACAATGAGATACTACCTTACACCAGTTAGAATGGCCAAAATTAACAGGACAGACAGGAAACAACAAATGTTCCTGAGGATGTGGAGAAAAGGGAACCCTCTTACACTGTTGGTGGGAATGCAAGCTGGTGGAGCCACTCTGAAAACAGTATGGAAGTTCCTCAAGATGTTAAAAATAGAGCTACCCTACATCCAGCAATTGCACTACTAGGTATTTATCCCAAAGAAACAAATATAATGATCCAAAGGGGTATATGCACCCCAATGTTCATAGCAGCAATGTCCACAATAGCCAAACTGTGGAAGGAGCTGAGATGCTCTTCAACAGGTGAATGGATAAGGAAGACGTGGTTCATATATACAATGGAATATTAGCCATCAGAAAGGATCATTTACATCGACACAGATGGAACTGGAGGGGATTACGCTGAGTGAAATAAGTGAAGCAGAGAAAGACAATTATCATATAGTTTTACTCATATGTGGAATACAAGGAATAGAGCAGAGGATCATAGGGGGAGGGAGGGAAAAATGAATGGGAAGTCATCAGAGAGGGATGACAGAGAGCAGAGATGCCCTTCAACAGATGAATGGATAAAGAAGTTGTGGTCCATATATACAATGGAATATTACTCAGCCATCAGAACGGATGAATACCCAACTTTTACATCAACATGGATGGGACTGGAGGAGATTATGCTAAGTGAAATAAGTCAAACAGAGAAAGCCGATTATCATATGGTTTCACTTATTTGTGGAACATAAGGAATAGCATGGAGGACATTAGGAGAAGGAAGGGAAAAATGAAGGGGGGCAGATCGGAGAGGGAGACGGACCATGAGAGATTATGGTCTCTGAGAAATAAACTGAGGGTTTTAAAGGGGAGAGGGTGGGAGAAGATTTAGCGTGGTGATGGGTATTAAGGAGGGCACGTACTGCATGGAACACTGGGTGTTATATGAAAACAGTTAATCATGGATCACCACATCAAAAACTAATGATGTATTGTATGGTGACTAACATAACATAATAAAATTAAATTAAATTAAAAAAACACAGTCATATCCAGGTACTGGAATTAGGATATTTTATTCTTTTATTTTTATGCTTGTGTATTTTTAAATTTATCTACAATGAATACTTACTACAACCTTGATGATGAATGAATTGTGAATATTTTCAAAAAAAAAAAAAAAGGGGAGACAGACCATGAGAGACTCTGGATTCCAGGAAACAAATTGAGTGTTGCAGAAGGGAGGTGGGTGGGGGGATGGGGTAACTGGGTGATGGGCATTAAGGAGGACACGTGTTGTCATGAGCACTGGGTGTTATATGCAACTGATGAATCATTGAACACTACATCAAAAACTAAGAAGAAGAAGAAGAAAAAGAAGAAGAAATCTTCTAGATGTATTATGAAGGTAGAGTTCACAAGATCTTTTTGAATGAAATAAGAGGAGTGAGAAAGATCAAAACTGACTGAAACATTTGACTTAAACAACTTGCAGAGTTGTCACTCACTGCGACAGGAAAGGTGGAGGAGGGAGCCAGGTGCTGGTGGCAATAATGAAGATTGGGTGTTTGGTGTTGTCCATGTCAAGTCGCCTATCCAACATCCAAGAGGAATGGTCAAATAGATGGTTTTATGTAGATTTCTGGGACAGAAAAGGGCTTTCCATGTTAAAGGCAAGTCTTCCAGTTATCTGTGTGCAGATAATAATTAAGTCCATCAGACTGGATGTGTAGACGAGAATATAGAAGAGTTGCAGGATGTGGAGAACTCAAGTATTCTAAGTCAGAGGGGACAAGGAAGAACCAGCAAAGGATGTCAAGTAGGAAAGGATGACCAGGAGATGACACAGTCCTGGAGCTAAAGGGGGACTGCCTAAGGAAGGAGGGGGGACCGTTGTGCCCTACGTTGCCAGGTCAAGTGAAAAGCCAGCTGTGCATGCGTCATGTTTCAAGAGCAGAGTTCTGGGACATAAGGATCTGTATTAGAAGCCTGGGGTCACCTGGGTATCTGTGTACAAGAGCAAAGCGCACACTCCCCTAAAACACAGAGATAATCCACATTGGTGGGGCTCATTACTGGTGCTTGCCAACACACCCAGTTCTCTGTTCCTCCTGCACCCCTACAGAGGGGAAGAATGCCTTCCGCCTGGGGTGACTGGGACGTTGCAGGAATCTATTCATTGGAGTATTTTGGCCCTTCAATCACTGACTCACCAAATATTTATGAAGGATCCAGTGTGTGTCTGAGCCACGTCACGGGCAAGGCTATGCCGGCAGATGAGACCCTGCATCTTCGTGGCGGGTCCTGGTTCTCTTCTGCCTCCATCAGCCCCTGCCAGACACCGGCTCTCGGAAGCAACACCTGACCTTTAGTGAACAAGAGGACAAGGACGTGTGGTCAAGGAGCTGCTGTCACTCCCCTTTAGCCAAATAGAAATGGCTCAAACGGGCAGACATGCCTGGCTGTACACACAGAGTGCACCAGGCATTCTGAGTATCTTTACAACATTGCATACGTGCCCTGTTGCTTCTCCACCCATTTCTCATGCCAAATGTGGAGTCTAGGAGCATTTTTCATGTTGAAATAGAAGCAGAAAAATAATGACATGGCTCCAAGGTGATGCTGGGGAGGAAAACTCCGGGGGGACACAACCTGGGGACTTGTTCTAGCCACATCCACAATCTACGAAGTGAAAAGAAAGACGCTCTGCTATCCAATGAATTCCAGCCCTGTGCACAGTTGATCTACATGACAGTTCCTCGCTTTGTCCACTCCCAAACCCCAGACCTGCAAACAGTTGTCCAGATGAGAGATCTCACAGCTCTCTATGGCAGCCTACCAAAAGTTACAACAGATTTGAATGTACCTGCATACACAAGGAAAGATGTTTTTGTGTGTGTGTGTGTGTGTGTGTGTTTGCTTGTTTTTTTCCAGGGAAATTTAATGGCAAGGGTGGAAAGAGGAACAAGGGTGAGAGGTACAGAAGTAAGCCCATCATATTGCCATGCTGATGACACAGTTAAGACATATATCGAAACCGAAGATTCTAGATACATTCCTCTGAAAAATGTTAAAAATAAGGGTATTAAGGAGGACACATATTGCATGGAGCACTGGGTGTTATACGCAAACAATGAATCGTGGAACACTACATCAAAAACTAATGATGTGCTGTATGGTGATTAACATAAAATAAAATAAAATGTAAAACAAATAGTTAAGCCGAAGGAGCTGCAGAAGAAGACCATGGACACATGAATTGAGGAATTAAGCATGTGTAATGAAAAGATGGGCAGGGGCTGTCAATGAAGAGAGGACAAGTAACCCAAATGACATGGCAACATATTCTGGATGTCGCAACCCTGAGTCATGGTTCCTCCACCTACCTTTTTGCTGACTTGCAGCATCTAAATTTATCGCTGTTTGGATTCTTCTAAATAACACCAGCCAATTTCCTGCCTTGCAGGGGACTGTGGGGATCCTTGAGCTAATGTGTCTGAGGAGCTTAATATTCTGGGGATGAAAGGATTCATATGAACATGAGATATTATCAAAGCTACACATATTTTAAAGCCCTGGGACTCCAATTGAGTTTTTCTTTCTCAGAGTTGCATAGTTTAAATGGCTCGAATGCGACTTTGAAGTTTTATTAAATATTACTACAAGATCAAATGCATAAAATCCTAATGCACAGAGATAGTAGATCTGAGGGCAGGCTTGGCCAAGCCACACTGATGCGACACTGTTTTGATTATTACGGATCCTTTTACCAACTAATTTTATTTTTTTAATTTTTAAAATTAAAATTTTTAAAGTTGAGATAACTACTAAGAATAGAAAATCAAAATCCCATATTCCTACTATCTATACTTTGCAGTTGACATTTGTAAATGCTTTGATTATGCTCTATTTAAAGATCTAAGATATTAAAGATATAGCTAAAATCACTGTTAGCCCCCACCAGGAGGAGTCCTGTGAACCCCAACTTCTGTGCTAAGAGTCCAGCATCATTAGAAAGAAAAAATATATACTATTCTTGTTTTTACATTCATAGATAATATATTGCATTCCCAAAATTACATATTATTTTGTGTCTACTATTAATTTGTGAAGACCTGATGCAATATTTACTGATGTATATTTTCCTCTTTTATTCTATATTTTGTTTCCAAGACATGTCTGTACTGATATGGGGAGAGAAATATGGTGGTTGAGTCCTTACATTACAACTGGTACCATGTTATATATTCTATCTCCAGCTGATGGACATTCAGTTTGTCCCCAAACTTTGAGTGTTACAATCTGTGCCCAATACACAATCCTGTGGGTATCTCCTGGTGAGCATGCACTATCATTCATCTAGCTTACACATCCAGAGGTGGAATTGCTTGTTTGCAGGGTATGCACACTGTTTATTTTTCAGGATGCTCACACACTACCCCTAAGATCGTGGAGCTAGTTAGACGCCCTGCAAGCAGGACAGGAAAGGCCACATCCCACACTTTCTTGCCCACACGTTACTCCACCATACCTCCCCTCTGCCAATCTCTCTTTCACTTAAAAAAAAAAAAAAAAAAAAAAAAAAGCCCTTCCTGGGGCACCTGGGTGGCTCAGTCAGTTAAGCATCTGCCTTCTGCTCAGGTCATGATCCCAGGGTCCTGAGATCGAGCCCCACATCGGGCTCCCTGCTCAGCGGGGAGCCTGCTTGTCCCTCTCCCTCTGCCTGCTGCTCTCTGCTTGTGCTCTGTCAAATAAATTAATAAAATCTTAAAAAAAAAAGCCCTTCCTTGCTGTTTTAATGTGCATTTCCCTGGTTATTCCTGAAGGTGAGCATCTTGTCATGGTTAGGATATATGTTCACATTTCTTCTATGAGTTGGCTCTTCATTTACCCGTTGATTCTTAAAAGTTCCTCCTTTCTTGTGCATACTTCTCTCTCGCTTGCTACATACGTTGAAATTACTCTCTTCCAGACTGTTACTTGTATTTTAAATACTTACAGTGTCTTTTAAGATACCAGAGTTTCATATTTTGAAATAATTACATTTACTTATGTTTTTTATTGCTTGAGGTTACTTATTGTTTATTGTTCTTATGTTGTTTAAATAATTACAACAAACTATAGGATAACTTTATAATCGCTAGGACAAAGAAGGATCTTCTTTGGTTCTTTTACTCATTAAGTTCTTCATCCCTAGTGGACTTATTTGTGAATTGTGCAAATTAGGAATCTAATTTCATTTTACTTTATTTTTCCAAATGGACTGTTGATGGTCTTGACGGCACTCATGGAATAGTCTCTTTCCTCCCAGCTGGTCAGGTGCTGCTTGCCTCCCAGCACAGTCCCCACGAGTGCGGCTTCCTAGCTGGACACTGTTCTGTTCCTTCCCCCCGACACACACCACGCGTTTCATGACAGCCCTTCCCCACGGCCCTTTCACGTTGGCCCTGAGACTTCCTCCCCCAGTTCTGACTCTTCAAAAGCATCTTATCCATCTTATCTTCAAAAGCACCTTTAATTTTCCATATAAATTTCTGAATTAATTAGTAAGCTTTCACTAAATGATTTCTGCAGGGCTTTTAACTGAAATTGTTTTAAATTCACAAGCAAATTTGGGAAGACTTGACAGGTTTACAACACTGGGTCTCCTCTAAGAATGGGACAGTTCCTCTGCATTCATTTGCATCATCTTTTCAGCGTTTTTTTTTTTTTTTTTTTTTTTTCATAATTAGTCCTGGCCACCTGGTGTTAATTCTGATTTTAAATAAGATGCTTCTAATATTCCACCACAATGTGCAATGTTTGTTTTAGTTTTTTAGCAGATACTCTCCCATGTCAAAGAAAGCCCCTCCTTCCCTGGCTTGTTAAGGGTTGTTTGTCTCCTGATGAATGGCTGTTGACTTTTATGAAACCTTTTTCTTATGTCTAAGGTAAGAGAATAACTCATCTCTCCTTTGGTCTATTAATGTGGCAAGTTACATTGGAATTTATCTTTCTAGATTCATTTAAATTATTTTTTCCTTTTTTACCCAAATGGTAAATATGACATTTCAAAAATTGGATGGTAAAAAAGACAAACGAAACCTGAGAGCAAAATACAGCAGCTTCCTGCTACTCTCTGCCCAGCCCCCTTTCTTATTCTACAAAAATAGTCACTCTTAAGATTGTCATTTTCGTGGTGAGATATTGATCTCCGTGTTTCTAAATAAGGAGTTCATACCTGCTTTCTTGGTCTGTGGCAGGACACCAAACCCAAGGCTTCTCTTCACTGCGCTCTGCTGGTGAATGGTCTTGTGTCCTGGATCCGAGGCTCTCTGTTTCTTGGTTCTTGATTCCTCCGGGGAAGGGAATAGGCTGGAGCTACTGTGGCCCACACTCTGGGGCTGGTCAGGTGTCCCCTGCACTTGATGAACCTGACAGGGAAGGCATGTGACCGTGGCTTCCATGGCCCTCTGCACTCTCACCTCTACCCTGCCCTCATGTACTCTCTCTGTCTGTTACCCTCAGATTTCAGTGGCTGGTAGGAGCCGTGCCTTGGCAATTTATTTGTTTTGAGTGCCAAATAACTGCATTTAACCTCTGAATCTAGTTAGTCATTGGCTGGGTATAGAATTCCAGGTTAAAAATCATTAAATTTTGAATGACCTACTAAATTGTCTTCAAGCTTCCGAAGTTGGTGAAGAGAAATGCGAAGTGAACCTTTATTTCTTACCTTTTAAATATGAGCTAATTTTTAAATCAACCTGTTTTTCAGATCACCCCTCCCTTATTCCCTGAAGTAATGAGATTTACTTTTTGGTGATTCTTTTTTATTCAATTTACAAGGCTCACAGGAGAACCTTTCCAAACTATGGGCAGTTTTTTTCTTTATCTTTTTGAAACCCTAGCAATCCCATGTTGGACTCATGTACCACCCTTCCATTCCTTTTTTTTTTTTTTTAATTGTTTTGTTTTATTGATCTATTGCTGATTTTGATCTTTTTAATTTAAATTCAATTAGCCAAGGTATGGTACATCATTAATTTTTGATATAATGTTCAATGATCCATTAGTTGAATATATTTGCCCATCCAATCTTCTCTTTTTTTCATTTTTTTCCTGCCTACTAAGGGTCATTCTGTAACTTCTCTCATACCCTTCTACTGATATGATCTTTCTGCTTTGAATATTTACTTTTCAAGAGCCTTCTTTTGTCTGGTCGTTCCTTTTTCATGGCATCCTGTTCTTGTTTACGGATGAAATGTCATTATGTTTTTTTTCAGGCTATTTGTTATAACCTTGTCTTTACTCTTCTGTCTTGCTTTGAAAGTCATCTTGTTCCTTTCATTACACATGTTTCCTCTGGCTTTCCCCCTTTCTTATGGCCTCTCTTCTTCATGCTAGAAGCTTTATCAAAGAGCTGGTGCTCTCTGCATGTTGGCTTCTTGTCACCAGTGAGACATAGAAGTGGTGACTAGATTCACCGTCATGCCTGACAAGATAGATTTTTCCATTTCTAGTATCCAAATGTCATTTGGAGAGGGTTTCCCCTCTGTCAAAGCATCCTCCACTCCTTACTCTGGGATACACCCATGGCTGTTCAGATCCAGAAAGCTGGAACAGGTCCATGAGTGGGGTCCCCTTGGTTCTAATGGTGAGTTTTGTTTCCCCTTTTTGTTTTCAGACCAGGGTTGGGGCCCTTCCCTGCCTCCTTCTTCTCCACTGGAATTTGGCTGCAGTTTTCTGTTCTCTCCTCATCAGCTCAGTGCCCCCTACCTTTATTTCAGAATATTTACTCCCTTGATGTGTCTTGTCCCATCATTTTGTCCCTCATGGGGAGATATACTTTCTAGAACTTTACTTGTTCTTTAGTGGTGATGCAGAAGGGAGAGAAGATAAAAATGTGTACCTCAGTCACAAAGTTTGCCAGAAATAGTAATAGATTTTTCTAATTTTTAACCATTCTTTGATTCCTCTTATAAACTCCTACTGGTGATGCTATATATTTATTATGTGGTTGAATTCAGTTTGCCAATATCTCATAAGGATTTTTTGTATCTATTTCAAAAGAGAATTTATGGGGCCCCTGGATGGCTCAGTTGGTTAAGCATCTGACTTCGGCTCAGGTCACGATCTCAAGGTCATGGGATTGAGCCCTGCATTGGGCTTCCTGTTCAGCAGGGAGTCTCCTTTTCTCTCTCTCTCCCTCTGCCCCTCCCCACTGCTTATTCTCTCTCTTTCTCAAATAAATAAATAAAACATTAAAAGAAGTGAGAGATAATTTATTTTTTTCTTATGATTTCCTTTATGAATTGAAAATCAAGTTCTTTCCATATTTATATTTGTAAATCCCTTCTCTGGCAGTGAGGGACCTGTTTCCAATGATCCTCAATATGTTCACGTCCTTGATCATTCCTCCTGATATGAAACCAACATAGAAGTCCCATCCAGGTGCCTCCCCCCTCTATTCCTTCCCATACCCTCCACCTCCACCTTGCAGGTACCTCCTCCCCCTACTTCCTCCCCCTCCTCCCTGTAGGTGCCTCCCCCCCTCCACTCCCTTCCACAACCTCCTTCCTGCAGGTGCCTCTTCCCCCAACTCCTTCCCACATCCTCCTCCCTACAGGTGTCCTCCATGTCATGCTCCTAACTGCACCAGACCAGCAACTCTGCTCCAAATAGAAGCCAGCCTTGCTTGGTCCCACCAAATGGCTTTTTGACTAAATTATACACAAAAGCAGAAAGGTTGCCTACCTTTCTTCATTTAAGAATACGAAGTTGAAGTAATTGAGCTGCTTACCTCAAAAGGTATAAAGATTAAGATAGGTGGGAAATTTCTCCAAAGTATTGCATAAATCAGTATATTTGATATAATTATAAGCTGGCACAGTCCCTCCACATTCTCCAATCTGATGCTCCTAGCAAGAAGTATCATAAAAACAATGAGTCAGGTAAAGAGCAAGATTTATTACTGGGGATGGGAAATGAATAAGTATATGTGTGTGTGTGTGTGTGTATATATATATAAATAATTACACAACACATAAAATAACATATTATATATTAAAATACTAATTAATCATTAATTATTAATATTATGATATAGTATATATAATATGATATATATATATATAACCAAAGGTCCTGAACAAACTCAAATGTGGTCCTCCCCAACTTCTGGTGTGACCAAGCAGCAGGACTTCACCAACAATGGACGGCATGCCTTCCACTTGCTTTCATCCCTGGGATTGCTGAGCACCGATTCCACCATGGTTATAACAAACAATACTTATATCTCTGTGTTCTCGGTGCTCTGTTTTAAAATTGGGAGTTGGCTGAGAGTTGGCTATTATTATGCAAATTGATACTTTAATTGCCTATTGTAGTCCTATCAGACTAAAACCAATCTATTTCTTAGGGCGCTCAGCCATTGGAAGTATTTTGTCCTAAACAGTTTTATCATTTGGGATCAGATTACAATTTATTTTTTATCCTTCTGTTTCTTTTGGAGTTAGGTCTGTGTTTTGTTTTAATAATGCTGTAGTTGTTATGCATAAGTTGTAAGCACTCTAAAAATGTAATTTAATTCATCCCCATGAGAGCCTGTGAATTGGTAGAAAATATTTTTAATGACTTTTATATTTTATTTTCATTAAGAAATACAGCAAGTCCATTATTAAACTTTTGTATACAAAAAATACAAAGAAAAATTAAAATCTATTTTCCTTCTACCCAGAGATAATCAATTTAAATAATTTGATGTATAACTTTATCTCTTTTTAACATAAGCATACACTTTATAAAATTCAGACTATGCCATACTTTAAACACTTTGCTCTCTTCTCTAATTATTATACAATTAACACTTGCCATGCCTCTGAATATTATTTTAAAATTATAAATAAGCAGAACATTTTACCTCATCGCTAGAATAATTTTTAACATTCTCCTGTTCTTGAGTATTTGCCCTGTATCTAACTGATCAATATCATAGAGAAAAACATTTATTTTGCATGTTTGTGTACTTATTTATTATGCTTCTAATTATTTGAGAGGGAATTGCTTTGAGGTCCTGTGTGGGCACATGTCTATTCTGTTTTCTCAGTGCCTGCTAGGTGTCCCGGACACATCACAAGCCTAGAAAAGGTTTGCCTAATGAACGAGTGAATGAGCGGAAATCAGTCAATCCAAATCTGAGATTGTTTAAAATCTCTTTATATAGTGTCAAACTGTTCTCATGAATGATGCCTCCAAATTGCACCCTATAGGTGGTAGCAACCAGAACAGACTGTTTCTGGAGCTTAACACACAGGAAGTCTTCTTCTTCGGCCCATGTCCCATGGCCACCACAGGTTGGCGTTTCCCTGATTGCCATCGTCCACAAAGAGCCCGAGATGGAGGGGACTGCATAGCAAATGTGCTCCCTCCTTGGCACGGGAAGGTGGTCTTGCCATTTGTTGGTGGGATCTGAGGCTCCACCCACACGGGACACACACCAACTGTGCTCGTACTCCCTCATCCATGCTAAGTGTCTTATCCACACCTACCTTCAGGCACAGGAAAAGTGTTCCAAGGATGAAAAAGCAGGAAGGATTTGGCAATGATGTTAATTGTTACCACAAAGTGGATAGTCTTTGATCGAACTGATTTTTATTTTAAAATCTTTAATAAATTGATAGACAAAAATTGTATCCATTAAACATTTAGGGTTCACTAATTACAAGTGATATTGTTTTATGTTTCACCCTTATTTTAATGAACTTTGGACTTTGTATTTTCTCACTGTATCTTAGAAATAGTACTAATAATGGGGCGCCTGGGTGGCTCAGTTGGTTAAGCGACTGCCTTCGGCTCAGGTCATGATCCTGGAGTCCCGGGATCGAGTTCCGCATCGGGCTCCCTGCTCAGCAGGGAGTCTGCTTCTCCTGCTGACCCCCCCCCCTCATGTGCTCTCTCTCATTCTCTCTCTCTCAAATAAATAAATAAAATCTTTAAAAAAAAAAAAAAAGAAATAGTACTAATAACAATATTAACAATACTAACAAATAATAACAAGTATTAACAATTTGTAACAAACAACAAATATTTACAGTTACAAAGAGTTTACATTATTACAGAGCCCTTAAAATGCTGGGCACTGCTCCACAGAGCAGTGAGCACCTTACCGACTGATGTAAATGAGCTCTTGTATATTTAAACCATAAATTCTTTATCAAACACATTGCAAATATTCACCCAACGTGTTTTGGTCCTTTGATTTTGCCTGTGGTGTTGACAATAGGATGAAAAACTGCTATATCTAATCGAATCAATTAATTTTCACTTTCGTATTGTCCTTTTTGGCACTTACACTGACAAATTCTTCCCCATCTTTAGAGTAAATGTTAATTTATTTTAAAAATCTTTGAAAATATTTTCTCCTTTATAAATAAACTCACATTCAACCTCAGAATTTACCTTTTCCATCTATTTGGGATTCTATTGAATGCACTGTGAAGTGACAATCTATGGAGATTTTTCCAACCAGCTAAAATATGCAAACAAGTGATACAATATGTAGGCAAAACAATATAGCAAATGATCATCATTTTCTCCATGATGTGTGATGTGTCCCTTCCTGTGTGCTAAAATCTCGTACATACTAGGCTTTCCTAGTGCACTGATCTGATGTGTGTGCACCATTATCAGATGGATGCGTGTCACTTCTAGGGACAGTTGAGAAATGGGAAGGGACTAGTCCATGCAAGCCTTTGTCAGCTCGGCTAAAGTGATTTGTCTTCATTCCAAGGGCAATAGCACATTACAGGGGCTTTTCAGGAAGCTGGATGGGACTGCAGGGGAAGAATGGTAATGAATAGTTGTGAAATAGGGAAATAGATCACATGGACAAATGAGCTTATAAATGAATTCTCTTGCAGACAAATGTAAAAATGCTGTGGTAACACATTGTACGGTCTTGAAGGATAAGAAAGCATTTTCCAGGCAGTGAAATGCTAGGGAAGGCACTTTAAGCCAAGGACATTATCTAGGATTGCATGTGAGAGATGATCCTTATCTCACACATACACACACACACAGAATTTCACTATCGGGATGCTCATTTGTGAGCATTTGATAGACAACCTCTTTACATTTGAGAGTATGGAGTAGGGGGGATTGTGTTTTGAGGGTGATTGATGGGGGTGCTTATGGATAGAAACCTCCTTCCACTCTTCCCGTCCAGCCCTGCTCTTCTGCTACAAGGCTCATCCATGCTTTGTGAGGAGACTGCTCTCTCCTGAGGATCACAGGGGATTCGATGAGATTTCACACTGTCAGGGCTGAATTGATTTTGTAACAATTTGGGTCTTTGCACCAGATTTTGAATGGGACGCTAGGTCAAGTTAACGTTTTAAAAACCACATTTATTCTGTTTGGAGGAAAACACAGTTAAGCAATTTATAAGGAAAGGCAAAGTTGAGGAAGGTCAGATGGTGAGGGGCATTCTATGCCTTGTGAATCAATCAATTTTGCCATTGAAGGGTATTGAGCTACAGGGTGGTATGATCAGGTGAGTAGAAAGAACACATTAACAGCAACATGGAGAATAATCTCCAAGGCCAAGATAGGAACCAAAGAGAGCAATTTGGAAAAAATGTGTTCTGGTGTTCTCTGGTGGAGAAATGGCTGTCAATTCAAATAGGGTAGAATTGGTGGGGATGAAGAAAAGTGAATCTGGTTCAAGAACATCGAGGAAATGGAATTGTCGAGAGTTGGTGGATGATTTGTGTGGGTGATGAGAGAGGGAGCGTCTAGGAATGTGGCTCAGGGAGGCTGGGGTGGGTGGAGAGTCAGACGATACAGCAGGAGGACAGCACCAGAACTCGTGAAGGAGTGGAGGCATCAACGTCCAGTGTTGGCATATGGAACTTCCAAGAGCTCGGCAATGCTAACGTCCAGTTGTCCTGTCCTTGTCTCTCTCCACTCAGGAAGCTCTCAGAGGAGAATGTGGACAGCTTCACTGGCCAGACTTCACCAAGCAACTGCCAAATTGCCAGGGACTCCATCCTTGTTTCTTGTTTAGGGAGAAGTGAGCAGAGAAAGTTAAGAAGGATAGAAAGGTGAATTCCCAGGGACAGCAACTCTGAGCGGCTGATGCTGGGCCATGGTGCGGGCATGTCTGTCTTCCATGGAGGTGTGTCCCAACCAACCAAGTTTGCCAAAACACCTGGATGCCATAAGGCCCTACCACTAAGTATGTGTCTGTCGTGGGTCCCTCAGACCTTCTGTTAGCTGAAGACCAGCGGAGATTTCCCACCCACCTGTGAAGCACACACCCACATGCACCCACACACACCCACACGCACCCACACACACCCACACGCACCCACACACACCCACACGCACAAAGGAAAGAATCTGGAAATGACCCACGTGGTCTCAGCCCTCTCAGGAGCTGCACGGCCTATGATGCTGGCCTGCAAGCTGGAGAACTGCTAGAATTCTCTGCATCTTGCTCTGGCCTCATTCTACCCCAGGCACAGCCCCGCTCAGGCAGGGCGCTGACATGATCTGTCACATACATATAGTTTCTAGTTCCGCATTAACCAATCTGATCCTTCTGACAAAGATATTCAATCTCTGAGCTAAATTTAAGGGCATTCTGGTGACGGTATATGTCTTATGGAAATGGTCTACGGTACCGGGGACTAAAATGTCACTGATTCAGAAGCAAACCAAAGCCGTTGAGTGGATTTGTGTAGGCAGGATGAGTCATAACTCATAGTGAAGGCAGAGTGATGAAGGCATGTGTTCCCGTAGTAAATGTCTTCGAATAGCAGGCGAGGGGAGCATCCCACGCAGGAGCTAAGGAACGGGCTCAGCCACCTCCTCAGGAGCTAACATGACATTAGCTAGTCATTGAATTGATGTGTGATTTCTGTCTCTGTCTTCCTTCTTCTCTTTTATGGGAAATAACAGTTTTAAGGAAAAGAGGTGCTGAATACCTATATTTATGTAGTCATTCCTTCCCAGTAGTTGAGTGCCAATGGAGTGTGGAGGTTGAGAATGAAATCTTTAGTCTTATAGGTAAGCGTTTATAAAACATTTATGTTTTCCCCCCAAATGTAAGAGTGAGTTTACATGGGTTTTGGAGTACTCAGGCAACACACAAGGGCACTCACACATACACGGACACACTCGGGCCCCTCTCCCTTAATCCATGTCATGCAGAGGTGAGCATTAGCATTTTGTGTATCTACTTTTCTCCTTTTCTAGATAGGTGGAGAGCTGATGCTAGACCAGTCGGATGGACAGACAGAGGGCTGATGGATAGATAATGGAATGGTGGCAAGGTGGGCAGATACAGAGGCGGATTTGGGGCACTTGTAAAGACAAGGATGAAGTTCTCCACAGGAATTACGACGAAAATGATGCCTCCTCCTTTTTAGTTAAGTAAGCACCTGTTTTAGTTTGGGCTTCCCCAGAAGCAGACCTTGAGACCAGGATTTGGGTGAAAGTGGTTAATTTGGGAGGTGACTCCAGGAAGCACAGGTAAGAGCGGGGAAGCCAGAGTGGGTCACAACAGTGGAAAACAGAGACCCCACCCCCGGGGAAGCTGGGTGACTAGGCTGGTGTGTGGGGTGAGAAGATGTGTATTTACCCATCCAGCCCCATCCTTCATTGTCTGGAGGCCGCTCCCAGGCACACTGACTTGCTGGTACTTTCCGTCAGTCTCACACTGCATCTACGACCAGAGTGAACAGTCAGGGATGGAGCCACAAGTGCTTTGGGAGGAAGGCAATGGTGTGAACCAGAAGGCACAGGTGTGAACCAGAAGGCACAGGTGTG
>NW_023270865.1:4029989-4198645 GCF_011800145.1 Mirounga leonina | reverse complement strand
CAGGTGTGAATCTGAAGGCACAGGTGTGAACCAGAAGGCACAGGTGTCCAGGGCTTTGGCATGACCCCATCGGCTTCATGGCAGAGGCCCTGCTATGCCCCCGGCCACGTCTGAATTCTCTCCCTCCGTCCCCCGGAGTGCCCTCAGACCTGCCCTCCTCCGAGCCCAGATTCGTTCTTTACCATGTTGTATCTAGCATTTCCCAAAGTGTGATCCACGGAACAGGAGTCCCACAAGGTTCTTTGAGAAAAAGGACTTCTGGGGATCAAATAACTTTTCTAAATTCTGCCTTATATTTCTCTTTCTAAAAATTCAGAGCCCCCAGGACACCCGGGGGGAGCAGTCGGTTAAATGTCTGACTATTGGTTTTGGCTCATGTCATGATGTCAGGGTCGTGAGATAGAGCACCCCCACCCCCCAGGGACAAAGCAGGTGTGCTCTACCCATGTATTTCTGACGTCACACTCAGCTCCATCCTTTCCTTAATCTGCCGCTTCGTAACAGGGATCAACGCGGGGGCCTCTTAGGATCAGAAGAGCAGATTGCCGGGGAAATAAAAGAAATCTTACAAACACACAGCAAGCATGTGCTGGACCAGGCCGAGCACACGCGTGGGTGCGTGTCTGGAGGGCCTTGTCACAGTCCCTGTGATGGTACCTCCGGCCATCACAGATGCTTTGTTCGGGGTCCAGAGGGAACTGTGCGCTAGGAAGGCCTCCCCTGGAGGAGGGTGTGGCTAGAGCCAGGCGACCAGGAAGGTGTCAGGTCAATTCTGTCTAGAGATGTCCCCATCGTGATTTGTTAGAGATGCTACAGCCTTATCCAGGGAGTTGTTGTAACCACAGCTCACAGGGAGACCGCACTTGGAGTCACCGGTGTCTTGTGAGACTTCTGACCCTGGGATAGACCCCAGGAAAACTGAGAAGCTGGACTTATTTTCTATGAGTTTCTGACAAATCACCAATCTGGTTATTATACTATTTATATGTCTCCCACATCCGTTTCTTGAGAGAGAAGGAATCTGGCTCTTCGTACGAAATGGATACCTGCACAGGATCATAATGAGAAAGCTAATAAAGAAGGAATTTTTAGCAGGATAAGTGGCTTCTTGAATAAAGGGTTCCTTTATTACTTCATGAATCATGGTTAAAAGCTAATGTCATGAGGCTGAGGAATTGTCTGCAGTGCAAAAAAAAAAAACCAGGAAAAAAGTAGAAAGCTTCACAGAATGTTGGCTGTTGGTGCAGTTTATCAGAACTGAACCAAGAAACTGACCGATACTGTCACATTATCTTAGGGAGTGAGAAGCCCCAGCGTCTCCTTTGTGTCACTGACATTGACACCCAAGTGTCTAATACCACCAGGGTGGTGTTTGTAACGGAGTTTTTGCTAAGAATAGAGACAAAGCAATGCTCAGATTATTAATCACATTCATCATATGATCCGATAACTAGGGACTCGAGGGTAGGAAACACCAAGAGAAGACAAAGCAGCAGAAACAGGCAGTGGGGGTAAGGAAGGAGAATTACCGGGTGGGCGTGGGGGGGTCACCAACGCTTCCATTCAGATTCTCAGCTCTCCGGAGTCTCCAAGGCCCTGCACAAAAGAAACCAGGAGAGGGGTTGCACGCTTTTTGAGAAATGGGATCCACCAGGGCACCCCTAGAGGTTGTGACAGCTGGGATGACTCAGGGCTTCCACACTTCACTATGGCCCCACGTGGAAGCACTATGAAATTAAGTGGTCCCTGGGAAGCCGGTTCCGCTCCCCAGTGCAGTAACTAGTGGTTCTCAAGAGGAGCGGTCCGGGGGCCTCTTGGGGTCCGGGGAGCATGCCCAGGGCACTGCGTTGATTGGCACAAGCCAGAAGCAGTGTGCAAGATGCCCCCAGCAGGTGCAGGGACACGCATGGCCAGGAGCCACACCAGACTGCCACGCACTCCCTCTGCTGGTGCAAACAGGAGCTGCATTTCTTGGCTTCGCAGGGCACTGCAGGCAGGACTCCGGGTGCCAATGAGGGCAAGCAGAAGCAGGTTTTCCATGAGCTGCTGAGGACACGTGCACATTGCAGACAGGGCAGCCGCACGAACGTTGCTGAGCTGGATTGTGCCTCTTCCGAGAGCAGCCTTGGGGGACCATCTGCAAGTTGTGCTGACAGTGACATCAGAGGGGCCAGGCGCACTGGGAAGAGGGGAGGGAGGAAACTGGGAATGCTCCCTAGTCCCTGACACCTGCTGTGTGGCTGAAATCTTCCTACCTTCCCCAGGAGAGTGATGGCAGTGGGGAATCTAAGTTCCTCGAAGAATCTTAAAACCAGAAAAGCTCTCGGGGTGACCTGGGTCCCCTCTAAATAAAGCATGTGCCTCTGCCTCTGGAACACCCTCCCTGGACTGAGAGCCTGTGCAGAGATATGGGGGACAGAAGGGTCCCCACGCTAACTTCTCAGGGAAATGCGTCCACACTCCGCCACAGTCTCCATGCCGTTTCCCCGTCCACGTGTCCACCACAGCGGGTGGTAGGCCGTGCATGGCCCGGTTCTGCCCTGGAGTGTGGACCCCCAGGCACAGGACTAGGTCCGTGGGCCCCACACGGCCGCTGGGCCGCCTGAGTGCTCACCCAAGGCCTGGGGAGTGAGCATATAAGAGACCCTACAAAGCAGGGTGGCACGCAAAGGAACAGGGGATCTGTCTCCCACACAAGTCTTGCTGGAAAGTATTCCAGAGGACAAGACTTGAGACCGAGCCCCACATCCTGGGTGGATTTGCCTTGGAAGGAGAAGGAAGAAGGGAGAGAGGTCTGCTGATAGGAACCCTCAGATCTGCTTCAAACCGTGTCTTTTCCAGACATCGGGAGCCCCGCCCTGGGCAGCTCCTACATTATTTGGGGGGAGGGAGGAGTGAGATTAATCATGTGGGACACAAAGTGACAGCACAGATGTGCCGTGATCCCCATTCTGTTCTCCCCGTCTGTCTCCTGCCCCCGCCTCAGGGATCACTCTGCGTGCCAGCAATACTGATGAGGATCCTAACCTTTGAAGGCAAGAGGGCCGTGGCATCTGGGTTTGGGGCCCTATGGAGGTGGAAGCTGAGGATATGGGTGCACCAGGGCTCAGAGGCCTGGGGGCCTCCCTGCCAGAACCTCCTCCCATGGCTCCTGAGGCCTGGCAAGCTTGGATCCCAATGCCCTAGTGTCTCCTCCTCTGCTGTTTTCACTACCATGGTGATGGGAGGACAAGCCCACAGAAAACCACGCTCCCTCTTCACCCTGGTCACAGTCTCAATGCTGTGACATCCCTTATTCCAATAAGCCCTCCAGGACAGCCTACCCCTTCCCCAGCTCTGGAGACATGGCACAGAGGACGCAGGACAGCACCAGTCTCGTGATGCAAGCACCCACCTCTGCTTACCCCGGACCCTGCCTGTGGCTTGAAGCACCTGCCCCTGCCGATCTGTCTGTTCTCCGGACTCGCCGCCCCAGGTAGAGCATCTTACGCACAGATGGGAGACACCTGTTTAACATGATCTACACTTTCTAAATGAAACACACACACACACACACACACACTTTGGCCAATCCAATGGGTTAATACTGAACAACTTTATGCTTTGCTTTTTATTAATAATAATTTCAGCTTTCTGCTTTTAGCTTAAATTTTTTCCTACTCAGTTGGGGTCACCTTTGTTGACTCAGTTTGGGTATGTGAAATACAAAACGAAAAAAAATACGGAGAATAATTATTAGAAATAATAATGGAGCAGCAGGTGGCCTGCATTCGTGTGCTGCCTTCGACCTTCCAGTTGCTGTGACAGATCACTGGCAAAGACGCATTCGGGGAGTTGTCCCCACGACTCATTATGAATCCACGTAAAGCCACATTGAATCAAACATCTGTCAGCAACTCAGTTAGAGCCACCCGAATCCTGCCTCCTATGCCTCCAATATGTTTGTTGCTGAGATATCATGAAAATTCAGTGGTAAACTAAATGGAACTATGCCTTATGCAGAGTCGCCTAATTTGTTTAGGATTGTTGTTCTCAAAACCCATATAGGCTGAGCGGCAGTACGAGTTTGCAATACTCTTTTCCTTAATGTACATATCAGGGCTCACTTGTTACATTAAAGTCAGAGGAGAAATATAGCATGGCATGTAAACAATGGGAGCACAATAGATGCACAAGCTATAAACCCAACAAAATAAACTCAATGTTTAGATGCCAAAGTTGTGTGACGAAAGAAAATGTGGAGAGAACACTTGGAAAGAAAAAGATTGCAAACGTGATGATGATCTTCTGTCTATGGAAGTAAAGTCTTCACTCAGGTATTCTCAATTGCATGTATTAATTGGCAAATCACCGAGATCCATTATTGATTAAATATGTCAACTGCAATAAAAACATTTTAATAATAACAGACTAGATGATTCGGAGTTGTTTTCATGGGGAACAGGTAGAAAAGCTGGGAAATGTATTTCGCTGGGGGGCCCTGGAGCTCTCTGACAGTGGTAGGGGGCAAGAGTTACTCAGGTTATGGGAAAGACAGAGGGAAGAAGGAAACAGACAGATGAGCCCAGCACTTGGGGCTTTTCTCCCCCGAGAAGCATCTGCTGGTTCTGGATAGCTAAGAGATTAGAAATGGAACAGAGCTTTGACCTTGTCCTTGTGGGTCTAGGGGGACAAAGATGGGAATTGGGGTCTGCTGTGGGGATGAGGGGAGGAACACTCGGTATCCTGAGTTGGATGTGTTGATCCCCCCCAGACAGACCTCATGGACTCCCCACTCTTGTCTCAGTGGAGGTGAGTGCCCAGACTTGCTACCGCCTCCCACAACGGTATGGGGATAAAATCAGCTTCAGTTTGCTCCCCTTGCCTGGTGTAATGTTTTCTTCAACAGCATTCATCTCAAGTAGCTAGAAAGATAAAACATGTTAAATCCAAATAAATTGAAGAAAAAAATAACTAAGGGAAGAAATTAATGAGATGTGAAACCAACATATATAAAGTTTAGATGAAATGGACATGTTTCCAGAAACACACAACTTACCAAATCATAAAATAAAAATATTAAATTTTAATATCCTTATATCATCAAAAAATTGAATTTAAAATCTTCATATGAAATATTACAGTCTCTGGTATCTTACCTGTGATGCCATCAGACATTGGAAGATTTATGGCCGTGGGCACCGGGATGGCTCGCTCGGTTAGGTGGCCGACTCCTGATTTCAGCCGAGGTCACGATCTCGGTGTTGTGAGATTGAGCCCTGCATCAAGCTCTGCGGGGAGTCTGCTTAAGTTTCTTTCTCTTCCTCTCCTTTCTCCCCTCCTGGCTGCTTGCATGCACACGCATGCTCTCTCTCTCTTTCTTTCTCTCTCTCAAAAAGGAAAGAAGGGAGGGAGGAAGGAAGGAAGGAAGGAAGGAAGATATGTAGGTAATGGAAGTGACAGCATCAGCTTTATCTAAACACTTCCAAATCTGTTTCTAGAGATTCAGAAACTAGCACCACCCCTCTGGACAAAAGGGGCGTTTTCCAGGTGACGGGCTACAGCAGAGGCTGGAGGTCTCGCAATGTGTTATCAAGTTAGGTGCGTGTCCTGTTGGCCGCTGGAGGGGAAATCCACATCAGATCCCAAGGAAGGAACCTCCTTCCTTCGAGGGAAAACGATCGCAGGCACACCGACAGAACTCGATGCCTTTCAGGGCGCTGTGGTCCTGGCCCTCAGGTGTCCCCGAAGACTACACCACATCCCCTGACCATCCTTCCTCAACCCCACGTGCGTGTACTGTCACGGAGTTGGCTCAGTCAATACGTGGTTGAAGTCTATCAGTGGCGGCTTTATAGTTGGAGTGAAATATTAAAATAGGGAGCACTGGGGGCTTGAGTGCAGCCTCACGGAACAGGACAAAGCACTCGGACATGTGGGCGTGTGCCACATTAGGTCCATAATAGAAGGGAGGACTGTGGGGCCCTGAATAATTGGGCGAGGTATGGTTTAATGTATCTACTCAGCTAAAGAAAGTAGGTATCCGCTGGACAACATCAAAGGCGCTGCAAGACCCGCCAGCAGGCTCCGACCACGATGCTCCTGCACATAGGGTCCCAGGGCTGGAGGTCAGACGAAGTGGCGGGGAGAGGGGTGGATGTGACAGACAAGCCTTCCATGATGGGCTGTCAGGGACACGTGCGAGGCAGAGCAGGGACCTCTGGGCCTGGTGCTTTAGGGGCTCTGGGACAGCCAACTCAAGTGCCGATGAAGGGGGAGCACAGAGACCCACCCTGGCACGTCCTGCTGCCCTCTGCCGGGGGAGAGGGAGCCTCCAGCTGCAGGCTCAGAACAGCACGTCCCGTCGGCGACGCTGTCCCTGTGTGGTTCTCCGGGCCCACTGCCATCAAATGGCGGTGTTTCCTTTTGCTCTGGTGGCAGGTGCTGGAAGCCTGCTCTCTACTGAGCCTTCTGATTCGCTTTCCTACGTGGGTCTACTCACAAGGAGAAAATGAGCTGGCTCTGCCAACGGGAATATTTCATTCTGAGTAACAGTTAGATTGTTCAGATGGTAGAATTAGCCATCTGGTCTTCTGGTTTTATATGTCAGTCTCAGGGGCTTGGTTTATAGGAGTGTGATCCGGATGGGATGGACCTTCCAGTGACATCAGGGTCATGCTCCTGGGTCTGGAATGCTGAGGTCGGACCCTAACCTGACATACCTTCACCAGGGTCACTGGCGCCGGAATGTGTGGGACTCGACTCTGCACCAGGTCTCCGCCTGGGGCCATGCTCTAGCTTCTCTGATTTGAAGGGTCCACAGTGGCATGCTTGCGAGCATGGAGACCAGTTCTGGGAGACACTAAACAGTAGGATGAAGAACAACATAGAAAGATGTTTCGTGCTAGGCATATTATTGATAAAACAAAAGCCAAGCCATAAGGATTTCTCTATACCAGAAGAAAAAAGAATTTTGAAAATTTGCTATGAAGCAAGAGGTAATAAACACATAGTCATCATAATTATTAATTACACTATATACTTCATCATGAGTAATATCTTTACTTGGTATCTCTTATGTATTATTTTAATTCAGTGAAAATAGATATATTTAAGAAATATCTCCAAGTTAATTTACTGAGGATCCTGCCATCCTCCTGATTTTTCCTATCAGGTCATGAACCCTTCAGTTGTGAATTTTCCTATCTGGGGTTTTCAGCATTTCAGCCAAGCTGGGGAGAAAAGTTACATTGAAGACCAATGGATTCCTGACCAAATGTAATTATTTCTTTGCCCAAATAAGAGGACTCCCTCCAAGTTAATTCAGTCCATAAAAATTCAAGATAATAAACAAGGTTAAATAGTAACACAGTGAAACATCTGGGAAGCTTTGACCTTTCTTTTATCCCAACTAAGTAATGTCTCTCTAATTTTATCAGCCCCGCATGTCACTTGCTAGAGCCTTAATATTCCTGTCCCTGGAGAGGGAAAAAAGCACAAAGACCCAAGAGTACCAGTTGTGTGAGGAAGGAACAGGACACGATGATGAACTGGTGTTTGGCTCCGACCTCTTTTAGACTGGCAGAAAAGGAAACCTCCCCAAACAGCTCTGTGTGAAAGCTATTCTGGAAAGCAGTTTGGAGCTTCACAACCCAATTACCCTTGGAGGTGACCTGCTCATTTCTCAAGATTTATCCTAAACAGTCACCAAGTCTGTAACTGCAACCAGCTGTTTATTTCCTGGGCCATGTTTCATGCTCCATGCCAGATTTCCAGGCGTGAGCGGGCTCCCTTTGTCTTTGCAAGAGCTAGGGGGAAGGTGGAGAGGTAGACTTAAAGCGGGCTTCCTGATCGAGGGCACCTGGCTGTGGAGTAAAGCAGGTGCACAAATCAGCCAGGTGAGGCTGTAGGCGGTGGTTCAGGCTGTGACCAGGGGAGGAAAAGACACAGTGTCCTAGGTGCTCAGAGAGTGCGGGGTGGGGGGGGGTCAAGAGGACGGGGGCATAGATGAGGGTGGGAAGGGGAGACTGGGGGATAGGGGAATGACAAGAGATGAGACTGACTGTCAGCAGATTCCAGACCATGAAATTTCTTTAAACACTGTCCTTTAAGCTAGGGAGAAACACTGAGCATTTTGCTTTATTTTTCAAAGAGGGAGTGACAAGACCTAGTGTGTATTTTGGAAAGATGTTTGGAGGACTAGTGGAGAGAAGTTTAATGACAGAGAGAGCTGGACACACAGACAAGGGCCACAGCGGCCGGTCCATAGCAGTGAGGATGGAGAAAAGAGCATTGTGGGAAACAGGAGGGGCATAGAGAGACAGCTGCTGGATGTGGGTTCCTGGCATAGTAACCAAAAGGGTGGTGATGCTCCTTAAGGAGCTCAGGGACATGGAGGGGGCATTTTGCTCAATGAGCTTGAGGTGCTGTCTGGAAGGCAGTGGGACACGTGCGCTGGGTCCTCTGGGGGTCATGAGCATTGAGCCGAGCAGGTAGCCATTGTCCTAGAAGTGGAGGGGCCCATCTGCCCACAAGAGGGTAGGGATGAAAAAGGGTAATGGGGAGCCCTGGGGATCGGGAACAGTGACCAGGCGTGACCCTGAAGTAGAATGCATTGAGAAGCAGGCACAATTCAACAAAAGGGGGCTCCTAGGAGGGGGCAGGACGAGGTGGAGGCGCAAGGGGGCAGTTTCCCGAGCGAATTCCTGAAAAGTGACTAGAGTGTGTTATTAGATTCAGCCATAAGGAAATCACTGATGACTCAAGGAAGAAGGGATCCCCGGCTGCACTTGGAGAGGAAGCTGCACTGATATGTAAAACCAAACAGGAGATATCCTGGTGAGGAAGAAGCCTGGTGGTCAAGGGCAATGGCTATAGGGGGCGTAGCCCCACGGGCTGGGGGAGACCCCGGCCCCACTAAATGCAGAGGGGAGACTCCAGGAGCAAGGGAAGTGCTGATCAAGGAGCCAAGGGGCTGATTGACAGAGAAAGTCTTCGAGGAATGGGTGGGTCATGGAAACATAGGTACTCTTGCAGGAAGGATGGACAGGACGGTCCTGGGAGTGCAAAGGGACCTTCACTCCCTATGAAACTCTCATGGAGCACGTTTTCTATTTTTATTTATTTATTTATTTATTTAAAAGATTTTATTTATTTGACAGAGAGAGACACAGAGAGACGGGGAACACAAGCAGGGGGAGTGGGAGAGGGAGAAGCAGGCTTCCCGCTGAGCAAGGAGCCTGATGTGGGGCTCGATCCCAGGACCCCGAGATCATGACTTGAGCCAAAGGCAGCCGCCCAACAACTGATTCACCCAGGCACCCCGGCACATTTTCTATTTTTAAAAACAGATACTTGGTAAAAACTTGAAGTATGTGCCCTAGATTAACAAATAAGTTTATAGCACATAACAGCTGTGACGAAAGGTCAGCAGAGATTAAATTTCATAAAACATTATTTTTACAGTCTTGGCCTGTGTTTTTGCCATCCCCTGAAGAATCAAAGGTTCCGTGCCAAACTGGCTTGGCCCAATCTGGTCTCTATCCCTCCCCACTGTCTCCCACATTTAATTACCCTGCTCAGCCATGAGCCCAAGGAGAGGCATCTCGAAGGAGGGCATAGCATCAGGGACGTGGAGAAGTGGAAAGATGTACCAAAGGCCCACCTTCAACAGTGGGAGTCAGCTAACATTCCTGCCCCTCAAACTCACATCCTGCAGCTTCCATCTGATCCACGCTTCAATATTGACACCATCATCCCAAGCACTTACTACCAGGCTCCAATCCCTTTACACTGTTTCTGAAAATAGTCTTTTCCTCCATGTTCACAGTCACCGCCCTGACGTAGGACCCGATGGCTTCACACAGGGACCTCCTCAGTGTGGCCTCTCCTCCTTCTGGTCTCTGCACATGCCTGTGACATGAATGGAGCCAGATCTCCAGTACGATTCAGATGGGAGACTTATGCCTCCCATGTCGTTAGTTTTTGATGTGGGCAGGCCCCAGTTCCCAACCAGATTTCCGTAGCCCAGGGGGCTGGCCTATGGCTTATGGTCATTTCTAAAATACTTGAATGTGTTGAGATATCACAGAGTGCATGGAATTGCGTAATTCCCTAAGGCATCAGTACCGAGCTGAGGAGAGAAGAGGGAGATGCAGTTCTACAACACAGTACCCCCAGGGGGAGGACTGGCCTCCGTGGGGGCAGCAAGGAGAAAGGACTCGACATCTGGCAGCAGAGAAGACTGCAGAGGCCAACCTCACAACTCTCCAGTTTTCCCCGAGAACCTCAGCACCAAAACCACCCGCAGACAGCGAAAGGAGTGTGTGGGGCTGTTTTTGCCCAGGTGGCCCGGGGTCATGTCAGCACCTCTAACTCCCTGCTTCTGGGTTCCTGCTTCATCCCAGGCTGTGGCAGAGAGAATGTGAGAGTGACGTAATCAGCCCCAATCGCTCCTCCCTGCTGGAGGTGAGGCAAGGTCCACCCAGGTGCCTTAGGGGCCACGGTGAGCCAAAACCTCTGGACATGAGGTCTCAGCAAAATACTGACATTTGCAGGACAAAAGGCCCTGTGGTTTGGGTTGTTTTTATAGAGTAACGTAACTCGACTGACTGGCACAGTTGCTGACTTCGTTTTAGCTCTTTTTAGATGGATTCATGGCCTCTGTGTGAATCTCTCATATCCTGTGGGGCTTCCCCTCCGCCCCCAACAAGTGAAGGATGAGGCTAAGTTACTTTTTTTTTTCTTTTTTAAATAAAATCATGTACAGATCATTCATTACCTGAGTCAATGGGCTATTGATCCTCTGGGCTTTAGTTTTATACTTTGCCTAGAACGGAGCTCTAACAAAACTTGAAACACTAAAATTCATTTCAAAGAGACAATAGGAGGACATTTCATGCATAGAAAGTGAGGAACATGATGGCTCTTGTTTTTATAGAATGTGAGTTAAGTCATCTAGGAATCCATGTTCCATCCGTGAAAACGTCCACATCACTTCGTGTGAGTAAATATCCGAAGCTATTTCACTTCCCAAGTGCTCTGGGTAGATAGACTGTACAGCAAGGCCTCCTATTCACATGAGGCCTTCCCCGGTAGAGTGCATAAATTTATATTATTCTCCTACTTCTTTTAAAATATAAAACTGCATGCAGTAAACATGAAATAGATAAACCCGTATCCATATGTGTTGAATGAGCAGCTAGACAAACACAGGAAGGAAGATAGATATGCCAGTCTAAATGTACCTCCCCTCAAAACAAATGGTGGGAAGCTTTGCTGGATTTCATATTCTTGCCTGGTGGCCATTATGACATCTAGGGATGATGCAGATGGGTTACATTTTTTCTGCTAAAAAAATTGGCATGCAAATTATATCAATGTATGGCATAAGTATATATATATTTAATCAGAAAGAGTAATACAAACTACCTGGCATTGAATGTTTGACACAGGACAGAAGTCTATCATAGACATAAATTAGTTTCAGAGGCATTGTCCTCAGATAAGAAACTTCCAACTACTTCAAAATCATAACACCAACACTTAAAAAGTCAAGGAAGTTGAGGCCCAGTGCTATTTACAAGGACTTTCTTGTATATTTTGAATAACTGGGTTGTATAAAAGAATTTTGAGAGAAAAGCTTCAACCCTTCCCTTGGGACATCAGCTATGGTTTTAAAATGTCCAATCACCTGTTCATTACAAGTTCTGCTGTGTCGTGTCTCTAAGGTGTGGCAGGTGGATTGTACATCTTGTGGGAGGAAGGCTCTTTTGGTTTCATATGAAGGAACATCCAAACAAGAACTTGGAGAACTTAGTGTCTCATCCACCTGGAAGCTAGAGGTAAGTGGTTTCATGGCTGGTGAGTTCTGACAGATCTGTGTCATCAAGGACCGGAGACGTTCCATTCCTTTCTTGGCGTCAGTTGATTGACTTTGACCCTGACCATTGAAACTTCAGGACTGCAAAAGGAAACCATCTCTCCAGACATCACATCCTCCTCCAAAGGAGGAAGGAGAATTTCTTCTCAAGCATTTTTTTCTTTTTTTTAAATCAGGGAATTAGCTTTTCCCAGAAGTCTGATAGCAGTCTTAGCTTTAAATTGCTTTTTAACACTCGGCCAACATACCTGTCCCGTATACGCCCATCTTTCATGTACTGAAGGGGCTGGACGTCTGAAAGCCACATTTCCAAAACTTCCTTCCAGCCAGAGTCCTAGATGGCAAACCATCAGTGAGACACGCTCGTATGAAATGTTAAAACTTAGCCCTGAGCTGCGAGCCCCCTGCCTGATGTGGCTGCCGGAGGACCACGGGGAGTGGATTCAGTGGCTACAATCCACATGCCAGTGTCTACGAGGCAGATGAGGTGGGGGGTTGCGGGGGGCAGGAATGACAGAAGCCGTAGCCCCCTGCCCTCCTCATGGCTCCTGTGCACCTCCTGACACTGTCCCCGGGCACCTCCCGCCATCCCCAACCCCTGCCCTTCTGATGATGGTGGAAGCAGCTCGTCCCTGTGTTACGTGGCATTCTGCTCCCAAAGCCTCCCACGCAAAGTGCCTGAAAGTGGTTTTCATGTTCCATGCACAATTTGTATCTCTTCTCAAACCACAAGCACATTTCTGCCAATCTAATGACCTTTAATTAATAGACCTTTAATTTGTCAAGAAAGTTATCTTTTAAAAATCTACTCTGAAAATTTTTCATTTTATAAAATTTACCTTAGGTTGATAATTAGCCATTTCCTCCTATAAAATATATTTTTGTAGGTGTTAAGAAAGCATCCAGATATCTTTTATGTCATGTTCTATTTCACAGGGGAAGTGATAAATTCTGACTTTTGTTACCTTTATTGACTTGGCAAGACAATGGAGTCCAGTCTCACTCCAGACTTGACCTTGGAGAAGTGCACGAAGAATCTCAGTCCTCTTCTCAGAGGGTGATGGTGGCGGCAGGACCCCCTGTTTGCCAGCAGGTCTCATCCTCGACCCTTCCCCGCTCTCCCTACAGTGCAGGTGCATTGGCTCCCTTCCTACCCCACCCCCACACCCATACAGCCCCGTCCCCATGTCAGCTGAGTCCTACCGGCTTGGACATGGACTGGCACAGGAAGAGAGTAAAGACAAGAGGAAGGAACTACTTCTGGCCTCTCCCTGTCCACCTTGGGTGCCATGTCCTAATCCCATATTGTTCCCTCTAGCTGGAGCTCTTGCCAGAAAATTCCACCAGGACTTTCTTTTCTGCATCATGACCTCAGCCCCTGACCCTGGTAACACCACCTACTCCTGACATTCAGCCTTGAGAAATTGCTTTTTGATTCATCCCATTACATCACTGCTCCTGTTCAGCTTCTGAGCTCCTGAACCACTATGTAAACAATTCCCTCGATTAACTGCCCTGTGTTTTGAATTGTAGCTCGATTTCTCTTTGTGTGGTCAAGCTGTGATTGATGCCCGCATTTTCTCCCCAGACACAGACAGATGGAATTGAAAGTGCTTAGAAGTTGATGGTTCTTCTGGAGGAGGCAGAGTCAATAAAATAGAGGGACCTCTATTTCACAAACGAGAAAACTTGCAGTGAATAGCACAACCTGCAGTTTAGGGCCAAAAAAGTCTCTTCACAGGGCCGGGGAAGACAGGAGCAAGGAACATCAGTCAAAATAAGCAAATGAGCAACTGTTTGTGTGTGCTCTGGAACACGGGATGCTCACCAGCTGTGAGGACACAGGAAAGTGCCACCAAGCCTGTGACAAGGAGGCACCCACTTCTGGTGCATCACGGGCAGAATCTTCAAATATCTTCTCAGTAAGAAATGTGGATATTGGCTCGGATGGCGTTTGTGATCGTCATTAGAAAACAGCTTTACCCAGAGGCGCCTGGGTGGCTCAGTCAGCGAAGCGTCTGACTCCTAATTTCGGCTCAGGTCATGATCTCAGGGTCCTGAGATCAAATCCCATGTCAGCTCCTTGCTCAGCGGGGAGCCTGCTTGTCCTTCTTACTCTGCCCCCCCCCCCGCACTCTCTCTCTGTCCATCTCTCTCTCTCTCTCACTCTCCCTCCCTCTCAAAAATAAATAAATAAATCTAAAAAAAAAAAAAAAGAAAACAACTTTACCCACTTTCATCGTACTTGAAATATCACCCCCAGAAATCACAGTGCCATAAAACCTCTCTGCTATTACCTTGACAAGAGTTAGCCATTTTGTAAAATAAAAGAATAAACTAAGAATGAGTTTTTCTAGTCGAGGAGTGAGGAATCCTATGGAACAGATTATATAGTGAATGGGGCTTGGTCTCAAGAAGAGATATACGAGTAAACTTAGAAAAATAGTTACAAAACAAGCCTTTTTCATGATGGGGCCCATGGCCTGTGACCCATGCAGGAGATTACTCACTGAACCCTACACCGAATTGCCAGGGGACAGAAAAACAGCTTAGTCGGGCGCCTGGGTGGCTCAGTCGGTTAAGCGACTGCCTTCGGCTCAGGTCATGATCCCGGAGTCCCGGGATCGAGTCCCGCGTCGGGCTCCCTGCTCGGCGGGGGGTCTGCTTCTCCCTCTCCCACTCCCCGTTTGTGTTCCCTCTCTCGCTTTGTCTTTCTCTGAAAAAAAAAAAAAATCTTTAAAAAAAAAAAAAAAAAAAAAAAAAGAAAAACAGCTTAGTGAAAAGTTACATGAACTATTTTTTCTTGTGCTCACTTCGGCAACACATACATTAGAATTGAAACTATTTTTTTTTTAGATCTTCTAAGTTTGACATTCCTCTTTTCAAATAGAAGAATTATTTTGACATCAAACTGCCAGTAACTATCATGCAATTCTCTGAAAGAAGTTATAAATGGGGATTTCAGAGTGACCAAGATGACAGGTAAGCTGTCAGTCACGCAAACCCTTGGACTAGTTTCTCTTTATCAGATAGTTTTCTTTTCTTGAAAACACTATCATAATGATTAAACTGGTGGTGATTGGAAATACATATGTGCATACGTGTATTACATGCATAGAGACATATGTGTACACACATCATACATGTACGTATACATATTGTATTTTTACGATTTCATATTACTCTTCAATGACTTAAATAGGCTAGTGAGGCCATGTGGAATTGAATCAGATTTTCTGAGCCCCCTTCCTTCTACTGAAAATGGAGCCAATAAAACCCACTTGTTAGTGTTGCCATGAGTATTGAGACTTTCCCTATGTGCCAATTACTCTTCCCTTTCTTAATAGAGAGACCATCTGCACACACAATTATTCTCCTGCCTTATTTGCTTATATCTTTTTTTCCAACCTCTGTAGAACCAAAAAGAAAGCTTGATTTCACTGTAAACTTTCACCATCGGCGTGCTGGGGAACCAGACTGGTGCACTTCACCATTATCTGGAACAGTTGCAAATCTTAAATGAACATGTCAATTATTCATGAGTCTAAGGTCCTGAATGCCAACTATAAATTATTAATCAGCAGATGTAAATATTTAAAAACCCTGGTGAGAAACACATTCTGTGCAAGCATTTCTGCTGCAGAGTGGATAAACACCAATTTTTAAAGCAAAGGGTGGTGGTCACATAACAGCATTTATTCAAAACTCTGCACAATAGGGTTAAGTGTGGGATTCCAAAGCGCCTTTCATCCCGACCTTACGGTGTGGAACTGTGCTTCCCAGTGCCACGCTACCTTTGCAGGAACCAAATCTACATTCGGTTCCTTTAATCTTGAATCATCTATGCAATTTCTTTTCATTTTTATCTTGAATAACAATTTTACCTTGGATTAAAATAACTGTGCTTTAGTTGACTTAGAGAGGTGTTTCCATTCTCTCCCACGTTTCTTTGTTGAAGTGACAATGTCTCTTTCTGTCCCTTTGCTGTTCCTTTTCCTCAGATGGTGCTGGCCTCTCCCACTCCGCCATGCAATTCTACTCAGTCTTTAACTTTCAGCTATTTGGCTCTGCCCTCTGTGAATATTTCTCCACACTTCTCGGTGGGAATTAGCCATTCCTGCCAATTATTTTCTTTCCCTTTCCCTAAATGAAGTGTTGACTCTGTGAGGACTGCACTTTCTTCACCCCCACGCAACTGTGATTGGTAGTGCCCACCGCACACAGGAGTGGCTCAGATAAATGAAGGAACATGGTCCACACCTTAATCTGCAGGTGCCTGCACTGGATCCAAGATTAGGCTTTGTTTTTGTTTTTCTAGGAAGCAACATAACCTAGTGGTGAAGAGCCTTGGCGTCGAAGCCAGAAGAGATGTGGGTGGCATCGGGCTCTCCTTGAAGGGCTGGTGTGAGTTTTCAATGACGTACTATGAGAGAAACAGCACAGTGCTTGGTCCCCAGAAGGTGCTTGAGCCAATGCAGTGATTGCTGTTCATGCATTGTTATTATGATTTCTGTGAAGGCACATTGATGGTGACAACAGGAGTAATAGATAATGTGTTGACTCACTTAGATCTTGGTCCTTCTGGAGACCTCGATTCTGCTCAGCTCCTCCCCTGACTTCATTTTCCCTGGCATGGGCACTCAGGGCTAACTGACGCTGGATGCAGAAACAAACAGAACCCCAACTGAAGTCCTTCCGTTACAACACAAACATTCTGCCGGCTAGCCCTGGAATTTCCATGATAATTTTCTCTCTGTTTCTCAATGCTGAAAGATGTAATGTCTTAAATGAGAAAAAAGACAGAAGACAGAAGCCCTTGCACTTCTGGGTGTTTGTCATTGTTTCATTGAAAATAAAAGGTTGAATACAAATGAAGTTTTACAGTATCTGTGGGGGTTCCTGGGTGCATCAGTCAGTTAAGCGTCCGACTCTTGATCTCAGCTCAGGTCTTGATCTCAGGGTTGTTAGTTCAAGCCCTGTGGTGGAGCTTAATTAAAAATAAATTAAATCACAATATATCTGTAGTTAGGCAGAGAGCGTAGCCCCGCAATTGGGAAGGCAGACCCTGGGTCTGAATCCCAACCCGCCACCCGCCGGCAGGGCAGCCCACAGGGTTCCTTAGCTTCTTGGTGTCTCCACTTCCTCGTGGTAAACAATGGAAGCTAGTGTTAGTCACGGGCTTAGGAGAACACGTGAGGATGAGTCACGTAAAGCAATTGGAACAGATCCCGGTGCACGGTGTGTGCTGCAGAAGTATTAGCTTGGGGGATTTTTTAATGACTCAGATTCACAGACAGGAACTGTTTGTGTGTGAACCAAGTGGGATGATGCTTATCCAGATCCAAGGGCTTTCAAATCTTGATCAAAATTCTACTGAAATATTTGAAAAAAGCAGTAAAAGCCTTCTTATGGGTTCCAGTCCCAGTTCAAAGGGAAAGATTGGGTTTGAGTAGAATGTCCCATCTTTGCCACCTGCATGCTGGTGCTGTGGTGGTGGCCGGGTCCCCAGGGTCCCTCATCACCCACCTGAGGTAAATCTCCTGCTCTGTCTCATATTATCTTTGGTCCAGCTGAGTATAAAGTAACGTTTTTCTAATATTTAATTTGGAACTTAAAATTTTCCCCAAAATTTCAAGTAGAATTGAAGATCCCCAAAATGGACACACCCCTGGTCTATTTCCCAGGAGATCGGACTTAATTGGAGCCCTGTCAGCTTAAATTTAACTTTCGTCAAAGGGCCGTACAAGAAGCAACGCTATGGAGGCAACCTTTGAATTTTATACCCAACTGTTATCTAAAAGGTCTTGCGCACTGCTAAGAAATCTACTGGGTACCCCTAATGAATTTCTCTTGGAGGGTGAGGTCAAAAAGGTTTTCAAAATTTTTGGAAATACTGGTGTACCTTCTAACACCAGTCAGTGCAGATCCTGAGAAAGCTGGAGATAAGTTTTATGTTGGGTTTACTATAGCTCAATATTTCCGGTTTCCTCTGTACTTACTGATTTCTTGACTTTGGTGTTATTTCCAACACTGTCGGACGAGCACTATCTTCATTTTGTATTGATTAATTAACTCTCATCTAATTCTCAAAGCAAGTGCCATTAGATCATCTTTTAATATTTAATCTTTTCAAGCAGTCAAAATATTTTCGACAATATACCTGAGTATAACGTCTGTTTCAGACTCTCTAGTACAGAGAGAATATAATTATGGAGAAGAACACAGAGGGGATATTGAGGGCAGCATGCCTTGGAAAACCGGAGCAATTGCCTGCCTCCATATGCTAACAGCAGGAAAGGGCCAGAATTATAATAAATGTCCCTGCTCTTGCTTAATATAGAGATTCTTGATTTAAGGATATTGATTCTGGCCTACCACCTGAGACTAAATAGCAAATGGCATCTGATATATTAAGCTCCTGCCTCTCGATGTGGCTAAGTAGCAGGTGGCAGCTTTGAATCAATAGCTTATGTTCACACTGGAAACTGTTCTAGCACTTGGCTGGGAGGCCTTACGTGAGAAGAAATAAACTTCCGTAATTTTGTCCCTTGTCCTTACCTCTGCTGCCATGGAGGACCTTTGTCCCCAGGAATATGCCATAATTCATCATCTGGTTAATACACAGATAAAAAAGAATCAATAGAGCATATTGTCACAGGTTTTTTTTGGGGGGGGGCGGTTAGGTAGGGCATGATTCCAATGAAGAGAAATCAAGTTACGGATGTTTTTTCAGAGGAAGAGAAAAATAACAAAATAATTGTCAAAGACTTGGCTGAAAATGCAGATGATAAAAAATATGTTTCTTAAGTGTGATATTAATCCGGAAAATTACCAATTATGAGTAACAGAAGAGGTGGACCTGACTCCCTTCAGCCTATCCAAGCTGCTCAAAAGTGAGGGAGGTGTCCTACTTACAGATAGTCCTGGTGTCCCCACAACTTCCGAAAAGATAAAATGAAGAAATGTCTAGCTCATCTCCCTCAGGCTTGGATGATTCATTCCTGGCCATTTGCAAGGCTGGAGAAATCAAAACAAATATCAATATTCATAAAGAGATGTTTTAAGTTAAGAGTTAAGAATGTAGGCTGTGAGGAAGATTTAGGACATTTAAAAAAAATATTTGAAAGGCCACTTGGGGTACAGATATTTATTCACTCCACTAAAGGGGAGACCTGATGTGTTCTAGCAATGAGTGCAATAGGAATGTTCTGGAATCTATGGTAACCTATGAAGCAGTCATCCTTGAGACACGTTGACTAATAATTGTGACTAATAATAAGGCACAGTTTGTGTTGCCAGCTGTAGGGAGGGCACTCACAGATGGCTGAAGAACCGCAGGCCAAACTGTCCCTTCCCAGAATTTCTCCACAACAAAAGCACAAGATGGAGGATGGGGGATTATAAAAAGAACAAGACAATTCCTCTTTTTCACATATCTTCTTTGGTCAATGCTGAAATTCTTCTCAGTAAAAAAAAGAGCCAACAACATCATCATCTGTAAAAGCATTTGGCTTCCCTCCCCATCGTGGCCTGCTCTTCACTCCCATGCATCTCTGTGAATGGAAACTCTGCGGTCAGTTGCTTGGGCACAAAGTATTGGATTGTCTTCTTTCTTTCTCTGGCCCTCCTATTGAGGCCATTAGCAAGAAGAATGTCTCTGCATTCAAAGCACATCTAGACTCTGACCAGTTGGTCACCTCTGTCTGCATCTCCATCATCCCCTAGTGGGTCGCTCCTATGGCCCTATACCTGCTTTTTCACCTCTGCACCTACATGACCACAGGCTCTCAACAGAGTTATCTCCTCAAAATGGGGGTCGATTCCATTACTCTTGGAGATGCCCTCCAATGCTCCTCATCTCAGGGGAAAACCAATGTCTTAGGTTGGCCAAAGAGGTCACCAACCAGAAGACTGGACCCTGCTGCTGGTCTCTCTACTTTCACCACTTCCTTCAGGCAGAGGGGTCCTTGTCTTCTCTGCCAAGCAGGCTCCCCATCTCAGGGCTCTTGTACCTGCTGTTCGTTGCACCTGGTGTGTGCCACTCCCAACAGATCCGTCTGTTGACGTGTTGCTGTCTCCCTGAGGCCTTCCCTGACTGTCGGAATGGAAGAGCAGGTCTCCCAGCAACTCATCTCTTCTCACTGTTTTGCTCCCTGGCAGCTCCCAACACCTGACACATCTGCTAGCTGCCATTTGTTGTTGTTGTTGAAGGATCTATCCCATGCGAACAGGAGTGCCTGGCACATGTAGGAAATTAAGTAATCTGGGTTCTGCGAATAAATAGAAGCAGATACTTTTCTTAACAGCCTGCAGGCCACTTAGAGAAATAATCTGTCAAGAACCTTGCATTGTGGCATTATAATTCTTCCTTGTGTATGTGTGTGTGTGCTCGTGCACATAAATATATATTTGTATATATACATATATGTAGATATCACTTGGTGGTGATCAATATCTGAACAAATGATCATTTTCTACTCTACAGGTACGTTTGACTCAAAACATATTATAAGCAGTCCTTCAAGGATGTGTTGTAATTCCTCTTTAATAGACCTTAAAATCTTTCTCAGTATTACCTACCTTTATTTCTTCTCCGGTCTTTTATTGGCTTTTGACGACCGTACATGATTCTGTGTGTACTTGATTCTGTGTGAGGTACAAACAGCCCCAGAGATACAGAATATTATCTTTGTACTTGCCTCTTTGTATTTTGCCAAATTCTATGCTCTGCCTTCTGAATGTCTTGCTATAAATTCCAACAAATACAATGAAAACAATGACTTCTCTCCTGATGGTCTTTCCTATGAGAAGTCCCTTTAACATCCAGATTTTACTCATCCTATGACATCCCTGAGCATCTGGGTGAACATGACAGATCATGATGTGGAGGAGGAAGATGGGCTTAGAACCAAGTGTGGTAAGTGATAAGAAGGAAATGAGAACCCAAGCTAAAGGTGGAGCATACTGTGGAGAGAAAGGGCCTGGGGAGACATTCTTGAGGATGTCACATCAAAGCTGGGATCCGAGGAAGAGCAAGGGAAGGGCAACTCAAAGGAGGGAAGAGGGTTGGGAGTGGGGGGTTCCTTCAGGGAGAGGAACAAAATGGCCTGAATCAAGACCGAGCTCAGGAAGAAGCTGGAACTGAAAAAGACTAATTCGATATGAGACAGTGGAGTGAGGAAGAAAGTTGAATGAAATAGAGAAGGTAGGTTGATAGGAATTCATCCAAATTCCTACAAGGATAAAATACAATTTTATTGTATTCTAAGCACATTGTGAAACCTTTGAAGTTTCAGGCAGGCAAGTGAGAACTGATTTATATTTCAAGAAGGTTGTCTGATATAGGGAGAATATATTGAAGGCAGCAAAAGAAGATCCAGCATGAGGAGCTTCTTTCAGTAAGCCAAGTGAAAGGTAGGCGCAGGTGGGAGCAGGGTATTCGGGGGGAGTGGAAGGACATAACGATCTCACTGCAGAAGAAGCCTGATGGGATTATCGACCCCGGGGCAGGGAGAAGGGAGGGGAAAGGAGAAAGCAGAACTAAGCAATGGCTTAGTGGTCATGTGATTTCCAGAAATGTGGAAATCTGGAGCAGAATTAAGTGAGGGAGGGAACAAGAGTTCAGTCTTTGACAGATTAAGGAGAGATGCCTAGGTGAAGTTCACATGGAGATGCCAAGGAGGCCCAGGGAGATCAGTAGAAAAGTCTAGCATGGAGAATTACAATTAAAAGTCATCACCCTGGAGATAATAGTTAAACCAACAGCCATAAGCAATCCAGTGTAAGGAAAGTAGGTATGCTGGACTAATCCTAGAAAAACCCCATGGGGGCACAGTGAGGCCCAAGTGTGAAGCAAGGCGATAAGAAGGGGATGGCCACTGAGGTGGGAGGAACCCCAGCCATATCTTTACTAAGGTCAGGAGAGAGAGTACTTCTACAACAGTGGGGTTGTCAACAATTCCAGATAATGCTGAGAGGTTGTGTGAGATGGGGACGAGTGCCAGTGTGGGTTTGACAGCAGAGCTGTTGTTAATGACCTTGAAACTGCAGTCCGGGTTGGTGGGACAAGTGGAAGGCAGGTGGGATGCAGGATGAAGGAGACTGAAGTCCGGGGACAGTAGGAGAAGACACCTCATTAGAAACGTTAGGCATAAAGGAGAGCGGAAATATGGGTCCGTGGCTGAAGACAGAGACCAGAGCAGGGAAGATGGTGGGAGAGAGAAGAGTGTAGCATATAATGGGAATGCTTAGGGGAGCGCCGATGACACAGGACAGAGTGGGGTTCACTGAAGGAGCAATGGCCTTGGGAGGTGGAGATTAGTAAAGGGACCAGCCTTTGAAAAAGGAGATTAACAAGATGGACCCAATGCAGGTACAAGAGTGGCGGGGGAGGATACGTAAGCTTAAATATAAGGGTATCTATTTCTCAGGGAAGCTTGCTCTCATCAACTTCTGACGTGCTAACGCCCCCCTCAGAGTCTGCTTCCTGCAGAACCAAACCTGTAACCCCTGGCGGGAAATTCCCATCCACACACCCACAACTCTGGAGTGTGTACCTTCAGCATCCAGCTCTTCTTCAAGCTCCAGCCTATCCAGCCTTCCTGTCAGTATATTTCCAAGTAAACTATGACATCTCAGACTTAGGGGGTCCGATATGGACCAACTAATTCCCCATCTCCAAACCCAGTCATCTGCCACATGACTCATCACCATTCTGCGACACACAGAGACATCACCATTGACCTTGACGCTCATCTACGGTGTCGACCTTCGTCTGTGTTTTAATCCTTATGTGTCTGACTCCTGGATTTGACCACCCATTTATCAGCCTTACATTTCATGGGCTGCTTCTCTGTGTTCTCATTCATAGACCCCCTGAGAAGTGACACGCACAATTAAGTTTTTAATACATTTTTCAGGAAGATGAGGATGAGGAGGTTTCTTTAGAAACAACATTAGTATTTTGACATTTTTTAAAGAACAAAAAGGTTAAATGTTTTAAAAGAATTTTAAAAGGTTTTATACAGTTAAATACTAAACTATGATCTTTGTGGTTTGCATGCTTTAAACATTTGGATTTATAAATAATGATAAATTTTGACATCATTTATAATTATAGCAAACAGCTTACAGTTTTTTTCTGAGACCTCCATTAGTTGTGTTTGCTTTCACGTAAGTAGGAGAAACAGAATGACTCAAGTCCAGAGCCCCTTCGTTCTTTGTGAGGTCCCGGCTTTGAATTTCTTCTGTATCTTTGGGGGCAACCTTTCTGCAACAGTGTTCCAGACGGATTCTATTGAGGGTTAGGAATCAGACATGTCAACATTGAGATTCAGCTTCCAGCAAATTAAAGAAAAGATTAACATATATTGGTTTCTCTCTGAATACCAGGTCTTTCTGAAGCTGAAGTTCTAGATAAATTTGCTTACACTTGAGATTTTGTAAAGTTATGGATTCTTACAGAAATATCCAGTATTTCGGGCAAATTTCCTTAATGCTAGCTTGTTTTTTTCCTTGTATTTAAAACATCTGTATGTGTGCATTTAAATAATTTATCTTGTAAAATATCTGTTTACTTTAATTGGAGAGTAAGTACAGAAAGGTAAAGTGGCCTCATCACTCATACTATTTTAATATTAATAATTAATAATATTTAAGATTTAAGATTTGATCCTGGCTTTCACAAAGGATGTCAACCCAAATGCAGAACTGATTGATCCTTTACTCTGTGCCAACACTGTTCTAAGGGGTTACCTGCGTTAGCGACTTAATCCTAACACGGTCAAGGAGAAGGTATTTTTATCATTTTTACTTTTCATCTGGGGAAATTAAGGCAGGGCAAGCTTGACTGGCTTATTCCTGATAGCACAGGTAGTGAAGAAGACACTGACCTGTCATTCAGTCACTAATGCCCCTCATTAATAACTGCACCCAGATAGTTTTTATGCGAAATATCCTGCTTATGCTTCCATCATACATTTCTCTGATGTGACAATCAGCTCAGGTGAGAAACATTCATGTATGCACATGAATTCTATGGTGCCATCCAGTACACACACACTACTTACTTGACTATAGTATCATTTTATATATATTCTGATATATGTATGCATATATAAATATGTGTATATATGTGTGTGTGCATGTGCATGTGCATGTGTGTGTGTGTATAAAGATCCTCGGTGTGGTCCTGGTAGAGAGCCAATGGATATTCCCATGACGCTCTGGCAGGACACATCACTTATATTGGAGGAAGTTCTGTACCCCAAAACTGATAACAAATGTGACAGTGTAATCAGTCACAAAACATAAAAACATATCTCTGTGGCTCTGTCAAGTCTTACTGTGTCCCATAAGTAAAGAACATTCACGCATTTATTCTCTTATTCATTCACAAATTTGATTGGCACGTTGTCTGTCAAGCCCTTTGAACTGGGAATGCAGAAGGGAATGTGCCAGAAGCCCATGCCTGGGGGTGGGGGGGGTGCCGTCCACAGCTACACACCAGGAGGGCTTGCCAGGGAGATCTGTCCTCTCCTATACTCAGTAAGCCCTTTTCAATGCTTTTCCATAGTACACTTTCCTGCAGGGAAGAGGTTCTAAAAAGCAATCCTAATGCCCATTAGGAAAATGGCAGTCTGGGGTGGGCTGTGGGCAGCAGAGGCTGCTGTTTGTGCTGTATTTTCCCAAGTTCTGCTATAAAGACTGGAAATTGCACCACATAAAACACGTGTGTGAGTAATGGATCTTTTAAAGTTTGGGTAAGTGCTATAAAAGGGGGTCCTTTCAGCAAGTTTTATGTCTGCATTAAAAGAACTTTAATTGTATTTTTGAAAATAATCACTTTGTGTTCTAAGGACCATAAAAATCAAATGTCACTGATATAATTTCGATGCGTTGACATATTTATTGACGAAGAAGGGGTTAACCAGGTCAAGCTCTATTTGATGTTGCCAGAAACGTGTTGTGTAAGCGTGTGTTTGCATATATATGGCTCATAGATGAGAAACACATTTTGCAAGTGAGTTTTACTAAAATATATGGTGGTGGTTTTTGCACTGAACGTTGACTGCTCATTCTGAATCCCGTTTTCATTACTGAAACGTTTATGCGCTGTGTACCCAGCTGTAAAGTGGCCCAAAGTCTTCTCCCCCATGGGTAGCTCCAGTTTTTATATCACCACTAATAGCTTGAAGACATCAGTAGAATGACATCTGCTTTCAGGCTTATACACATTTAACAAAGAGAGAAACAAAACATCATTTTCCTTTTTTTTTTTTTTTTTTTTGCAAGAGGAATGATAAAAGCATGGCAGCGTTTTTGAAATTTATCTATTTCTTTTTTTTTTTGATTTTTGTCAGAATTTAAAAGTTTTATCTTTTATGTTCTTTTTTTTTAATTCTTTTTTTTTTCTTCTTATGTTAATCCCCATACATTACATCATTAGTTTTAGATGAAGTGTTCCATGATTCATTGTTTGTGCATAACACCCAGTGCTCCATGCAGAATGTGCCCTCCTCAATACCCATCACCAGGCTAACCCATCCTCCCACCCCCCTCCCCTCTAGGACCCTCAGTTTGTTTTTCAGAGTCCCTCGTCTCTCATGGTTCGTCTACCCCTCCAATTTCCCCTGCTTCATTCTTCCCCTCCCGCCACCTTCTTCTTTTTTTTTTTTTCCTTAACATATATTGCATTATTTGTTTCAGAGGTACAGATCTGAGAGTCAACAGTCTTGCACAATTCACAGCGCTTACCAGAGCACATACCCTCCCCAGTGTCTATCACCCAGTCACCCCATTCCTCCCACCCCACCCCCCACTCCAGCAACCCTCAGTTTGTTTCCTGCGATTAAGAATTCCTCATATCAGTGAGATCATATGATACATGTCTTTCTCTGTTTGACTTATTTCACTCAACATAATACCCTCCAGTTCCATCCACGTCGTTGCAAATGGCAAGATCTCATTCCTTTTGATGGCTGCATAATATTCCATTGTATATATATACCACATCTTCTTCATCCATTCATCTGTTGATGGACATCTTGGCTCTTTCCACAGTTTGGCTATTGTGGACATTGCTGCTATAAACATCGGGGTGCATGTACCCTTTCGGATCCCTACTTTTGTATCTTTGGGGTAAATACCCAGTAGTGCAATTGCTGGATCATATGGTAGCTCTATTTTCAACTTTTTGAGGAACCTCCATACTGTTTTCCAGAGTGGCTGCACCAGCTTGCATTCCCACCAACAGTGTAGGAGGGTTCCCCTTTCTCTGCATCCCCGCCAACATCTGTCGTTTTCTGACTTGTTAATTTTAGCCATTCTGACTGGTGTGAGGTGGTATCTCATTGAGGTTTTGATTTGGATTTCCCTGATGCCGAGCGATATTGAGCACTTTTTCATGTGTCTGTTGGCCATTTGGATGTCTTCTTTGGAAAAATGTCTGTTCATGTCTTCTGGCATTTCTTGATTGGATTCTTTGTTCTTTGGGTGTTGAGTTTGATGAGTTCTTTATAGATTTTGGATACTAGCCCTTTATCTGATATGTCATTTGCAGATATCTTCTCCCATTCTGTTGGTTGTCTTTTGGTTTTGTTGACTGTTTCCTTTGCTTTGCAAAAGCTTTTTATCTTGATGAAGTCCCAATAGTTCATTTTTGCCCTTGCTTCCCTTGCCTTTGGCGATGTTTCTAGGAAGAAGTTGCTTCGGCTGAGGTCAAAGAGGTTGCTGCCTGTGTTCTCCTTTAGGATTTTGATGGACTCCTGTCTCACATTGAGGTCTTTCAACCATTTGGAGTCTATTTTTGTGTGTGGTGTAAGGAAATGGTCCAGTTTCATTCTTCTGCATGTGGTTATCCAATTTTCCCAACACCATTTGTTGAAGAGACTGTCTTTTTTCCATTGGACATTCTTTCCTGCTTTGTCGAAGATTAGTTGACCATAGAGTTGAGGGTCCATTTCTGGGCTCCCTATTCTGTTCCACTGATCTATGTGTTTGTTTTTGTGCCAGTACCATACTGTCTTGATGATGACAGCTTTGTAATAGAGCTGGAAGTCCGGAACTGTGATGCCGCCAGCTTTGCTTTCTTTTTCAACATTCCTCTGGCTATGCGGGGTCTTTTCTGGTTCCATACAAATTTTAGGATTATTTGTTCCATTTCTTTGAAAAAAGTGGATGGTATTCTGATGGGGATTGCATTGAATGTGTAGATTGCTCTAGGTAGCATTGACATCTTCACAATATTTGTTCTTCCAATCCATGAGCATAGAACGTTTTTCCATTTCTTTGTGTCTTCCTCAATTTTTTTCATGAGTATTTTATAGTTTTCTGAGTACAGATCCTTTGTCTCTTTGGTTAGATTTATTCCTAGGTATCTTATGGTTTTGGGTGCAATTGTAAATGGGATCGACTCCTTAACTTCTCTTTCTT
The DNA here is from genome assembly GCF_011800145.1 of Mirounga leonina. NCBI lineage: Eukaryota > Metazoa > Chordata > Mammalia > Carnivora > Phocidae > Mirounga > Mirounga leonina. Next base: position 4,171,353 of record NW_023270865.1, on the reverse strand, counting down.
CTGTCTTGTTGTTGGTGAAAATTTATCTATTTCTTGATCATTCAAACATGCTCGTTTCTCTTTGCCTGATCTTCCCAACATCAAAGACAAGAAAAAGTGAGGTAACATTGAGTGTAAATCAACTATGCAATAAACCTCCACTTATTTACCATACTCATTAAGCACCCACTCTAATGTGAACTGAATCCTACTTTCTGTGTATTTCCATGGAACAGAAACAGGTTTAAATTGAATTATGAGGATAAGGTTTCTAAGGCTAACCATATCCCACATTGAGCAAAAGCAATGGTTTTCAGTTTACAACAGTTCCATCTATTTATGTATAGTCATCAAAACCTATACTTGATAGATTGTTGTCAATTCTCAACCAACTTATTCTGTACATTAAAACACACACACACACTCATCCCCCCCTCCCCAAAAAAACCTCTATTTTCTTAAGGGGATTTTTGTGGTACAATACACATAAATTTAACAAATTTAAATTGTACACTTCGGTGGCCTTGACATTCATAATGTTGTATGATCATTTCCACTATCTGCTTCCAGATCTTTTCCCATCACCCTAATCAGAAACCCCATACCCATCAATCAATCGCTCCCATGTCCCCTGGCAACCATGAATTTGCCTTCTGAATGTATAGATTTGCATAATCTAGATGTTTCTTATCAATGGAAAGATACAATATATGTTTTTTTGTGTGTCTGGTTTCTTTCATTTAGCATAGCAATTCCACTCCTAGGTACATGCACTAAAGAATTGAGCACAGGTGTCCAAACAAAATCTTGTACCCCAATGTTCATAGAGGCACATAATAGCCAAAAAGTTGGAAACAACTCTGGTGTCAGTGGATGAATGGATACACAAAATATAAGGACCATGAGAGCATCATCTAAAGTAGATTTTATGGGTCCAACTTTTCAGCAGTTAGCTTTCCCTCCTCATGGACTCAAGGGCATGGCTCACTGCTGGGAAGAGGGACTGTTGGGTCTGGGGACTCTGCAAGCGAGCCTGTCATGCTGCCATTTTCCATCGCCAGACACCCAAGCTTCCTTGGGCACCTGTTTGGGGCCCCGCGGTTGCTCTCAAACAACAGACAAACCACTGCAAGCAGAACATTCGTAGAAAGAAGGGCAGATGCAGACACCGCCCTCTGCCTGGCAGTGGGAACTGGACGGTATCAGTAGGACTCGGCTTCATCTACACCATGAGGGCAGTAGGCCAGGTGACTGTAAACTCCTCAAGGCCGTGACATCCTAAGACAAAAATGAAAAGAGAAAACAACCAGCTGGCTCTCTATACAGATCCGTTAAGTCCATGGCAGTCAGAAAGAGTGAGTGCCAGGACTCCTTCAGAGACTAGCCTCGCTGGATTGAATCAAACTTGTGTTAGAAACAAGTTGGCATCTTGCAGGGAAGCAGGGTCTTGAGGGTGCTGGGTGTGGCCACCCAGGCAGTGCGCACAATGGGGCAGGCAGGATGGGGCGTGCACAATGGGGTGCGCAGGAGCGGGTCATGCACGGGTGGGCTGTGCACGAGTGGAGTGAGCACGACGGGGTTTGCTTGGGTGGGGCATGCAGGAGAGGAAGAAGGTACATCAGCTGGGAAGCCTGTAGCAAAGACTGAGAGACGGTTTGGTTGATGGACCTGGAAAGGCATGCCCTGCTGTGTGGAAAGCAATGATGCTAAGAGGGGAGAGAAGCTGGTGGTCAAAAGGGACACTTCCAGGACCTCATGCGTCACTGAACTTGCCCGGAGATGTGTTGGGCGCACGGGGGATGAGAGCGAGGCAAAGATGAAGGTGATATGGCCCCTCGAACGGAGCCCCTGGTCCCATCAGCAAGACCGGCAGAGTGCACAATGCTTACTGTCGCAGGTCACGGGGGCTCTAATCCAGAACACAGCACAGATACGCACACACAGAGATACATTCACACACAGGGATACACAACGCACACACACACACACACACCACTTTCAGCCAATATTAGCACCCTTGATCCATACTCACCACAAAGCTGAAACCATGGTTACCTGCTAACTACTTGCAACCATACGAAATAACCCTAAATATCAGAGTCCAACAAAAATCTATGTCCAATATATCCTTAAACATAAACTCAGTAGTATCCAAGAAATGAGAAAAATAACAAAAACCTCAAGTAACTTATATTCTAAAGTAGGCCAAGAAAATAAAGATAAGAATTGGGGAAGAGGAGGGCTCCTGGGTGGCTCAGTTGGTTAAGCGTCTGCCTTCAGCTCAGGTCATGATCTCAGGGTCCTGGGATCGAGTCCCGCATCGGGCTCTCTGCTCTGCGGGAAGCCTGCCTCTCCCTCTCCCTCTGCTCTCCCCCCTCCCTCCCCTGCTCATGGTCTCCCTTGATCACTCTTTCAAATAAATAAATAAAATCTTAAAAAAAATAGAATTTGGTAAGAGGAAGAAAAGAATTCCTTTGTTTTTCATTGTCTCACATTCCATTCCCCTGACCAGAGAGGGGGCCTTGAGGCCCAGCCGGTCGGGAAGGAGGACACCAGCCTGGCCACGTAGGCCATGGCTGCCAGCATCCAGATCCACCCTGGTCTGCCACGCAGGTGGTTCATGAAGAGAAGTCCCGGGGGACCTACAGGGGAGAGCACATGGTCAGAGTCCTCCCCAGATGGTTCTTGACCGGGAGGGAAGAACATTTGAGTTGGCCGGCTTAGCCACTGAGGCCTGCGCTGCGTGAGGCCGGGCCACTGGGCAAAGAGGCATTTGCAAAGCCGAGGGTTACTCAGCAGAAGAGCTGCCATCTTGATCTGTCTCTTCTCTTCCACAGGTACTTCTGGGCCTGTCCTAGTACCCCTGGCGGGGACCCTTGGCATCCCAGGTGGGTCTGCACCTCTACCACAAAATCTGTTGCAGAATTCCCCGGGTGCAATAGGTCCATAACTCAGATGACAACTGAGTGGAAGGATCGCTAGAGACATTGCATATGTTGAGTGAAAGGAGACTGAAGACTCAAAGATAGGAGACACGACAAGCACACTTCTCCATTTATATAACTATGCGGCCCCAGAACTCAGGATTCCAGGCGAGCTGCCTGGTGGCTCTCTCTCGGGGCTGGCTTCTTAGCACATTAATACAAGGATGCACTTCGGCCGGGTCTGCACATTGCTCTGTCCACCCCACGGCTCCCTCCCCAGATCCTGGATGTTGGTCCTGCCCATCTGAGGGATTCCTGCTATTTTCCAAGGTGAGTAAATAGACTATTCTGCTCTGCCCCATTCTTCGAATCCACTGGCCCGTCTTTGTTCCTGCCCGTGATGCAAGTTCTGCTGCGTGCCCTGACGTGCACACATACCTCCGTGCATCACTGCCGCGGAGCTTCACCCAGAGGTCAGGTGGGTTACAGCTGAGAAGGGAATGAGGCACACTCCTCCTCTTAAACGCAGCTCTATCTATCTATGCTGGTGCACAGACCTCACTCCTGCTACACACACTTCATCCAGGGACCCTGTTGGCTGAGCAGACAGATAGCAAGGAAGAACTTTTCTGTGGTCTCACTGATATGCAAAATTCACCAGGAGAGAGAACACCTCCCCTTGGGGGGCAGGTGTTTGTGCAGCCTTGCTGCAGAAAGAGGGCAGGGGTGCTGCAGGAGGAGGGTGGGGATGCAGCAGGAGGAGGGTAAGCGTGCTGCAGGGGAGGGCAGGGTGCTGCAGGAGGAGGGTAGGGGTGCAGCAGGAGGAGGGCAGGGGTGCAGCAGGAGGAGGGCAGGGGTGCAGCAGGAGGAAGGCAGGGATGCTACCTGCAGGGCTGAGAAAGTGGGGGTTGGCAGGTGAGGGTCTTGGTGCCAACAAGGTTACCACTTATTTGACCTCAATCTCCCTGAAAAGCAAACCTCCTCCAGAAGCAGGCTGGCTGGCCTCTCCCGCCTGCAGGCCACTCCCCAAAACCCCCAGACACAAGATGGACATAGGCTATCTTAAAAAACTTGGTGTTGATTCATTGTGCTACTGTTTTCCCTAATTACAAAAGTGAATATGTTTATGGTCAAAAATATCGCAAAACTCAGAAAAATTATAAAGAAAACGAAAATCACCTTACTCCCATGTGATAAATTCTTTTAACCAAGCAGACAGCTCCCCACAAACTCAGGCTCAAAAAAATATCCTATCTGATGTTTGGGAGAAGCTGCATCCAAATTCCCAGCTCCAAGGAGTCAGAAGGTCGCTCTTGTCCATTCAATCGACGTTTCCCATAGCGCACAGAGCCCTTCTGCGCTGACACAGCCTCACGGCTCTACCTTCATTGCTTTTTGGAAAGACAGTGACTCAGGAAGGCCACGTGTGTCCCTGTGGTCTTCCTGGTCGCCCGGTGATCCTTTGCGTATTTGCCAGGCAATCCTGTAACTTCAGGCTCCTGTATGCTCCCTGCTGACGGCTTCTCCCAGGGCTTAGCCTCACCCGGTGAGGGAGCAGAAGCCTAGCTGAGGACAAAGCACAAGCTGACACCCTGCAACGACCCCACCCGCACCCCAGGGGTATGTGTGACATTCTTCCAGGAAAGTTCCCAACTGTCTTAATGCTAATGCTTTATGAGAGGGGAAAACCACCTTGACTTGACAATGGCAAGGCTTCTGATATCTTGTAGGTCCTCTTTAGCATATGAAAGTTCTTTTGAAAACCTCCCTTTTTCTTTACTGCCCCCAACGCCATAGTATATAATCAATTACTCCTCGCAACCCCAGGGCAGTTCTTTCCGCCCAAGGGTCCTGTCCCAGTGCTTTAATAAAATCACCTTTTGGCAACAAAGAAGCCTCAAGAATTCTTTTTTGGTCATCGGCTCTGGACCTCAACCCCCAAAACTCACATATATTCCAAAACTACATCACACCCCCTAGGTCATATCTGTCCGCTGCTCACCTTGTACCCTCCGCTCATCCCTTTGCCATCCCGTTGACCCCGTCATTAAATCATCCACTTGTTCACTGGACAAATGCTATCCAATGCTAATCCAATGCTCATTCTTCTGGGGGCAGGGGGTGCCCCAGGGTTTACTGGAAGCCACAGGGTTGCTGCCATGTGGTATGAGCCCCTCAGCTGGAGGAGAGGAAGCACCCTCTAGGCAGAAGGGTTGATAGCTGAAAGGCACAGAGACACACCAGGGTGAGCAAGGCTGTGGGCAAATGACGGAGTTCATGGAACTGGCATGTGACGAGCAAGGGAGGAGGAAGGGGCCCCAGGAATCCCGTTTAACAGGACACAGCTCCGTGAACACAGGTGTGCCCGGGACCCCTCGCGGTATCAGCTTCAGAGCTATGTCTGTGAGCTGGATTTCAGCGGCTGTGTGTGTTCTACTTCTTTAACTACTGCACGGGTATGGAATCTCAGAAAGTGGGTGTCCTTGAGCTCTGGAAAGATGTGTCACAGAGCTGGGACATCTTCCTGCGGGGAAGTCGAGAACTGCTTACCTGCAGCCCCACAGGGACGGTCTTCCTGCTTGGAGGAGATGCAAAGCTGCTTCACCATTACCCCGACCCTGACGTTGACCCCACTTCTGAGCGCCACCTCCTTCAACACACAGTGAGATGTCCCCCAAGGCAATGGTTCTCCTGGGCCTGGCCACTCCCATCCCCGAGGCCTGCGCACCTGCTCAGGTGTCTTATGCAGAAAGGAATGTTTGCAGGCATGTTGAACTAATGACGGCCACAAGGCACGGAGAGTGAGGCACCCCCGGGTGAGGACTCTCAAACCAGAAGCTGGAGAAGCAGGCTGGGCTGGGAGGGCCCTGCTCTCCGTGCGCGTCTGCCAGACAGAAAAAGTCACAAAAGGCAGGCAGCCAGTGTGGACTTAGTTGTGCTGGGTTGGAGGCAGAGCAAACTGAATCAACCCCAGGGGGCCTACGATCTCTTCCTAGCTAACCGTAAGATGGGTCGGGAGATGCCTCCACATCTAGACTGAGACATGAGGGTGGGACATGCTCACTAGTTAAACACTGACTTCTTGTCCATATAAATGCTCTCAAGAAGCTTTATTGATTACAAGGGGAAAAAAAAAAAAAGAGTTACGTTCATACCAATGAAAGTTCTTTTCATTAGTCCTGAGACGGTAACAGGGCTTTTGAAGGCTTCTACTCTATCCCTTGTTCTAAGTCTATTAATTAAAAAAAAAGAGAGATAGAAATATAAATACATGGATGGATAAATAGATTGATAAAAAGATGAGAAGATGTATGGAGGGATAGATGGATAGGTAGATGGATAGTCAAATCTTCTTGTAAATAGTAATTGGCAGAACTCTGGCAAACAAATCAGTGATATTTGTGTCCTTTGAGAATCTACCCACGGATTGCTTTTAGCAGGATGGAGCCGGTTCACTAGGCTTGCTTTTGGAAAATGGACCTAGAAACTGGGGGTTTATGGGGCATGGCTCCCTGGAAAATGTCATAGAAATTGTATGACTACCTGAGTTAAAATAGATATGTTTCCTGACCAAATACACCTTTTCTGGGTGGAAATAAAGCTCTCTGTATTATTGAGGGACTTCATATATCTAGGAACAGTGAGACCCAGAAGAGGGTCCCAGACCTCTGCCTGTGCGGCCTCCGCCTTGTGATTACGTATATCCTCGAAATTACTCATAAAGCTTCAACCTGGGAAACACTGCTGATTCATGGGAGTTTAATTTCAAAATGCAATTTTTGTGTTATCTCAACACACATAAAAAAGAAAAAAAAAACAATTACCACAGGTACTTCGCTTATCGGAAATTCTCACACAATAAATATTGTGAAAGAGGTTAACCCCCAAATGAAAACATGGCCCCATATTATCTTTACAAAATTAAGAAGGCATTTCCAATATTACGGTCTTTACATTTTCTGGTAACAGATGTGGTTACGTGCCTCCATCAAGTATCTCACGACATTTTCTCTGTAAAACGTACATTTCACCAGGTCTATTAATAGTGGTGTCTGAAAGGCCCAGAACATGTTGGTTTCTTCATGCAACATATTGAGATAACGTTTAATTTCATTTGATTAATTGTTATAAGACAAGTTTAAGTTCGTAATTGAAATATTATCTTTTTAATAAAAGAAAAGGTTTTTTTTAATTCAGAATGATTAACAGAAAGTGACACTGTGGGATCCTGATGTGGGAGAAGTGGCAATAAAGATGCAATTAGCCAGCATCTCTTGTGTAAAGGAAGTAGGAAGGAAGAGCAGGGAAATGTCTCTCTTTGCTCCTTCCCTGGCCTTATCTCCCCAAAGCCCAGGCAAGGTTGCCTCTCCAGAGCTGATGCCCCAGGCTGTCATCCAAACATGAGATGCCAAATGAGGCCAAGGACAGCTAGGAGGAGAGGCAGTTCCAGGGAGGCAGCAAGAAGGTCTTGTTCCCAATGAGCGCATCTGAGTTGGTCATAGATAGAGACAGTCCCTATGGAGGTTATGGGCGGAGGCTTTCTGTACCTGTGGGTCTGTGGCTGTATGTGACCTCCAAGGCAGACTGTGGTCCAAATGAGCCATGATGAACTGGGAAAAAACCAGCCCTCCAGTCACCGCGTCCTGCAAGATTCATAGTGAGGCCCTTGGGGACACCTAGGGCACAATCTGCCAGGCCTCTATTGACATGGTGAGCCTTGGGGCAGTGGTCTCAATTCTTCAATACATGTGTAGCTGTATCCTGCCACACCTGTGGTTCCCTGAAGGGCTTATATAGGGTGGGCCGTAGTGACAAAGCCACATAGTCTAAAACTGGCCTGGGAGAATTAGGATAAGGTCTTGCAGAGATGCCGTCATGCTCTTGCTTCCATCCCATGCTCAGAATTTAAAACCCCAGGGGAGAAATGCAACTTAATATATTTACAGCAACCTAAAAACACAGAGCACAGAAGTGGAGAGCTCAATGTGGGCAGGGTGCCAATTTCTATTAGTTTCCATCACCGACAAAAATAGACTCAAGCAAACCCCATTCCATGTTGTTAGTTGACAGTCCAAATCATACAATTTGGTAATTTGTGATGGGTCCTCAAGCCATCCATTCAAATTAGCCAAGCACTTCCATCAGTCTTACTAATTTAAGATTTTTGGAAGATGAAAAATATCTGGAGTTTGTCGACAAGTGTTCAAGAAAAATTATTCTGACGCTTCTTAAAAATAGCAAAGGAGACATTATTCAAGACTACTGCAATAGGGGAGAGAAGTGGCTAAACTCTGAATCCAGCAAAGGCAGCCAAGAAGCAGAGCGAGGGGTCAGTGGATGGGAAATTCCCAAGATAAGACCTCGAGGGAAGGGGCTTCTTGCTGAAGGTACACGGGACAATCGGCTATCATAGTAGGGTTCTTTCTGCACTGTCTTAGCCCGTTTCTTGCTAAAACTGGGCTATGCAGGCCCACAAGGAAGGGAACCAAGATTGAGGCCAGGCCAAGAAGAGGGCTCAGAGGAGCTTTACTGAAGCTGGGTCAAGGACGGAGTCTTTGTCATAAGTGAGGAATGCAGCAAAGAACTCAAGGGACAACATGTGGGTGTGGCTTTGCTTCAGACTTCTGTCCTCCTCTCTCATTTCCATCTCTCACTCTTATTTGACAATGTCCGACGGGCACCAGGGCACCCCGTGGCCAGGTGAGTGTAACCGCATTGTCCTTTCCCGTCTCAGTGCCTGTCTGCCCACGTGGAGTGTTGTGTGCCGAGGGCGTGGGGCTGTCAGTCTTGCTCATCATCGTGCCACCACCAGCCAGCGCCTGTATACAGCAGGAGCTCATGCTTTTCTGTGCAATGGGTGGCAAATGGGTAACTGAAGATCACGTGATTTGGGAGGGCATGGGGAATATGCCAGGTACCTCTATATTGACACCAATTCTTAGCCTCCTTTGTTAGGTTTTGGGGGAACTCAAATATATGAACATACTCAGTGGTGTTTTGCAAAATGACAAAGAGACCACTTGACCTTACCAACATAAAATTACTCTGAAGAGCAACACTCTGATCCTGTTCCATGAAGCATGAACTACAAAAATTCACTCAAAAAGATGAAAGCCCTAAATTCAAAGAGAATACTCAAGTACCAACCAACTCTATGAACGATGGGTAAAGTACCTCGGGGATTTTTTTTTTTATGACTGTTTTTGGCTGATATTCTCCACCTTCAGCCTCATCCCCAAATAGCTTCTCTCTACACGGAAAAAAAAAAAAAAAATTACCAGAGGCTGGCATTAGAACCTAAATGTTCACGTGAAAATTTAAAGACAATCTCAAGCATCCTACTATTGAAAAGGTTCTGCCGCATGTTCATCAGAGCAGTCACCCAAACCCTAGTACCAGAGATCCTGAGACTGTTGGTCTTGAATGTCTTACAATGTTTGTGATGTATTCATTTACTCTACGCTGTAATGAGTTGTGTCTTCTGGAACTGTGTGCATTGTGATTACAGAGGCTCCTCACCTGTTGTCACGTCCTGCAATCTTCTGTTTCTCTGTGACCTGCTCACCGTCCCTCAGCGGATGGTCCGGCTTTGAAGCTGGTGCTCTTCGCATTCCTGCATGTCATTCCGGCTACTTTTACTCTACATCTGTCCTGGGCTATATTAGAAGCCGTTAAGAAAGAATTTTGGTTTTTGCTTCTCACCATCATTTCATTACACCACACTAAGATTTTTGTTCTTCTTGGTGATGAATCTGCAGGGATCATGAAAGGATGTAGAAATATATTAATTGAGATATCGGTATATCCCATTTGCTATAAAATTCATTATCTCATACTCGGTTATGTTAAGTACTTAATTTGTAATCTTCTGTGATCAAATACTTGAATTAGCTTGGGTGTTCTGCTCTACTAATTAAAAAGGATGCCACGGAAGCTCCTGCTTCAACATCCCTGGGAATACTTCATAAAACCGCACACAGTAGGGCCAGAATTAGGTATACTTTCATCTCCAGCCTGTGCCATGGCCACGGAAGTCAGCCTGGTGTCCAAGGCAGATGTGTGATTCCCTGGGGAGGCAGAGACGTGGCGGCATAAGGGCCTCTGCCCTTGCTGCTTCCCACTTGAATCCGCACAAGACTCTGAAAATGGAATCAGGTGTCTGAGGCTGAGAAATAATTACCCAGACAAATTACATGTACAACTGACATGTTACAAGTCACCCTTAGGTGCTGCTGCTAGATGTTTCAGATTACATTTTGGGTTAAAAAGAGAAATCCAAATATCCAAACTTTAGACCTTCCTGTTTTGAAAGTAAGATGCTTTCATCATTAAAGAAGAAGAAGAAAGAGAAGAAGGAGGAGGGGAGGGAGAAGAAGAGGAAGGAGAAGAAGAAGAAATGTGGTTTCATTCCTTTAAAAAGAATTGTAAGATCCTTTATTAGGGGTGATATAACTGTCTCCTGAATATTAGTGAAGAAGGGCATTAGGGTACAGGACGACAATTACGAACATTGTACGTCCCATCCTGGAGTCAGAGAGAACCACACTTTGGTCGAAATAGCAGGAATCCACACCACCTAATGTATTAGCAAACTTTAATTAAATGACCTAGATGCTTTACATACATTATTTCACTTAACATTTCTGACAGATGTCATTACTAGTAACTGCTTTTCACAAAAGAAGAAAATGGGCCTCAAGGAAGTTAATTTGTCCATTGAGGGCTATAGAAAGGATATTGACTGGATACAGCCCCACATGATCTGAGAAGCTCAGAGTTTGTAATCAAGCGTTATGTTCTCTCATCTTTGGGCATGAGACAAATATTTTCTTTTTTGAAGGATTTATTTATTTTTAGAGAGAGAGAAAAAAAGAGAAAGAGTGAGTGGGGGGGCAAGGGAAGAGGGAGAGAGAGAATCTTAAGCAAACGCTCTGCTGAGCATGGAATCCAAAATGGGGCTCAATCCCACCACCCTGAGTTCAGGACCTGAGCCAAAACCAAGAGGTAGACGCTCAACCTACCGAGCCACCCAGGTGCTCAGAGGCAAATGTCTTCTTATAAGATTACCCAGCTAACAATCTTATCAGAGGTCCTTGAGAAAGAGTGTGCCCGAGGCGTGGTCATGAAAGCAATTCAACAACATTCCTGAGCACCAGCAAGGAGCTAGACGCATTTACATACCAGAGTTAAAGTATAAGGTTCAAAATACAGACAGATCAGACAGATGAAAGACAGTAAGTGTGTGTGATGTAAAAGAAGAAGGAAGTGCGACGGGAATTGGCAGAGGGAGGTAAGGGTGTGATAGCCAAGGGGGTGTTCACACATGGAACGTGCCAACGGAGGGCAAGGGAAACATTTATCATAAAGAGTTAAGCAGAGAAAAAGGATGTCAGAAAAGAAAATAACTTGGCTCACAAAGAGATACAAGGAAGTCCAGTCTATAGAAGGACCCCCTCATTAAAAAGTTAATTTAAAAAGACCTCAGGTATTTAAGAGAAGAGCATAAAACTACCAACCAATCTCATGATGAATCTGACCATGATGGGTAAATAGCAATTTTCTTACATGACTTTCACATTCCGGGCATGATACGTCTTCACACGCTAGTATTGCAATATTTAGTGAAAAAATCGCTTTCACTAAGGAGATAGTAACTTAGAGGAAAGCCTTAAGGGATCGTTCATTTGGGGGACTAGTGTTTTATAGGGTGCCCATGTTATTTTCATTTTATCTCAGGGCACAAAAGGTAATTGCCTCTGAATGCGGGATGTTTTGTGCAAACTCAGGGACCGTGACTGCAAAGCAAGCGGCCACCCCTGCTCCACAGCACCCCTTGTGGTCAGTGCTCCGCTCTGCATCAGTTAGCATATCGCTGTGACAACCTCCCCCAGAACCAGTGCTTTAGAAAAAGTGATCTACCATCGCTCACCTGTCTGTGGGTCTCCTGGGGTTCTGCTCATCTGCACTGGGCTCGGAGGGACGGCTGTGATTCACACAGTAGACTTGTGGTCCCGGTGTGCCCACACGCCTCCCTCTGGAGCCAGAGCTGAAAGGCCACCAGGTACCCATGGGAGGCTCTTCTCGTGACAACAGCAGAGAGGAGACGGTGAGTGGAAATGTGGGAGGCCTCCAATGGCTTAGAACTGTAACACTGTCGGGGCGCCTGGGTGGCTCAGCCGGTTAAGCGTCTGCCTTCGGCCCAGGTCATGATCCCGGGGTCCTGGGATCGAGCCCCGCATCGGGCTCCCTCCTCGGCGGGGAGCCTGCTTCTCCCTCTCCCTCTGCTGCTCCCCCTGCTTGTGCTCTCTCTCTGTCAAATAAATAAATAAAATCTTAAAAAAAAAAAAAAGAACTGTAACACTGTCACTCCTGCTGAAATGCCATCAGCCAGAGCCAAGCACATGGGCAAATCCTGCCAAGGGACAGGGATGTACACCCTGTCCATGAGAGGCCATGGAGGGAGAAGAGTTTGGGGTATGTTGTCATCTACCATAGCCTTTAGGCTGTGCCTTTGTGCCACTTTTTAAATTTTCTGATTGTATATGGCTAGTTTATGGTTTGTTTTATTTCCACTCTTATTTAGTAGTTAAGAGAGATGTTTATTAGTATATAAATATAGCCTTATATGGTTAAAGAAGGGAGATCTATATACAACATTAAGACAAAGAATTAACTTCTTTTTTATTTAAGATTTTATTGATTTATTTGACAGAGAGAGAGAGAGAGCACAGCAGGGGGAACGGCAGGCAGAGGGAGAGGGGAAAAAGCAGGTTCCCCGCCAAGCAGGGAGCCTGAAGCGGGGCTCGATCCCAGGACCTCGGGATCATGACCTTGGGATCATGATTATGACAAAGAATTAACTTTTTTCATGAGGCTCTATAAATGCTAGAATTATAGTTGTTTGCTAGAATTATTTTATTGTAACTATCAGTTACCTACTGAGGTCAGACATGAAGATGCATCTAATTCACCACTAATATGTTTTTCTTTTGATACCTCTAAGTTTCAGAGAGCCTCCTTTCTCCGAGATTATAAAATCTGTCAATGTTGCTGCCCTGCCTGGAAGCGATAATACTTGCTCTCATAAGGCCAGGATTCCATGGGTCATAGAGCAGGTAGCGGTCAGCATTCCTAGGGCGTCTTTGCTTAATATCCTGTCCACATGTGAAGAACAGCCTTGGTTCTGGAGTTGTAGGCTTGTCATAACTACTTACAGGAGATTTCTGGCACTGTGAGGGTTAAAATTGCATTCTGATTGGATGGAGAAAAGATTCTTATTGACCTGTGTAAGTAACTACATCATCATGAGAAGTAAAGAGATTTAGAAAAATTGTTTACATTATTCAAAGCCATTGGCATCATCTTTTGAAAAGGCTTGTGGACACAGACAATTACAATCTGTAATTATTTTGTATTAGCATCACTAAGTGTGCTAGCAGTTTATTAGCTTATTATCTATACAAGGAATTTCAGGAGATTTTTTTTTCCTTTTTCTCAATGCTGAAGGATTAGTTCATACAAAATACTATTTAATGAATGTCTCATTTCAGTTTGAACAACTCTTGTCCCTTAACTTAGTGTCAGAGTCAGAGTAAGACAAAAAAGGAGGGATTCTCATAAGCTCATTAAAAACAGAACTTTAATCCCAATTAAATCCATCTTTTAGGTCCATTTCATCCCTCTATGATGTTTTTTAATTTTTGATGATGATGATTTTGTGTTAAACAGATGACTTTCATCAGGCATCTGTTTCTGGGATGAGTTCTGGGAGTTCTCATTTAGTCCATGGATAGGACATGAAAGCGTTTGTTCCCTGGGACAGCATCAGCTTTCACTGTGAAGTCAATGTCCTTGAGTAGAGTCTCTGTAGAGCAAAGGGTCAGGAGCCCCTTTAGTCATTTACTGTGGTTCTTTGATGTTTCTTCAGAAGACTGAAGGTCTGGTTGTCACACAGAGCCAAGGTCTTCTGACAAGTGTAACGCGATGAGGAAACACCAGTTCACAGGGCTCAGCAAGGTGGAATGGGTCTGGTAAACTGATTATAACCAACTCCGATGACCCTTAATACAGCATTACTACGAGGGTCCACTTATACCCACAAGTTTTCCAGTAAATACCGGATAGGAATGTAAGTGTATTTTCTCTCCCTTACGATTTTCTTAATAACATTTTATTTTCTCTAGGTAACTGTAAGAATACAGTATATAATACTTAAAACATACAAAATATGTGTTAACTGACGGTTCGTGTTATTGGTGTTATTCCAATCAATAGTAGGCTGTTAGTTACGTTTTGGAGGGCTCAGAAGTCACAGATTTTCAATGGCATAGGGGTTGGAGCCTTTAAACCCTGCATTGCTCAGGGGTCAACTATATATTAAAACAGAGGAGAGTGGGTCATCTTTCGAAGGACACGTGTAATCGCATGATAAGAATTAAATCAAAAGCAAATCTAAGATGGTGAGTCTCCAAGGTCAGTGTGGACACTGGCAAATCTCCAGAATATGTAATGTGTCCCATCAATCCTGCCATCTGATTGCCAACAAGTGACAAGTGCATGTGAGTATTCAAACTGCAAAAACACAAGGCTGAATATATCTTCATGTTAATGACTCTTTTTTTCGTTCCAATTAAGTTAGAGAGCAAGTTCCATTTTTTAATGTGCCTACTCTGTGTTGGTTCAATAACCAGCAGAGCTCCAACAAGGAAATGGAGCGAATTAAAACTCGGGAGAATGGCAATGCAACCCAATTATTTCTAGCATCCTTTTATAAAGTAAAGGAGTTGATCTTAACTGGGACTCAGCTGCCATCAGGAAACCCTTTAAGATAATTAAAATAAAAAAAAAGATTTCTTAAAAGTCTTATTATTCCAAAGTTAGGGCATAAATTTAGAAGAGAAGACAGTAAATAAACCTAAGTCATAAGTACTTAGAGGCAAGAAATAATTAAAGTCCCAATCTCAAATTAAAATAAAACAAAACACCGCAGCAGGTAACCATTACTCTTAGAGATTTTAGATTTTTATAATGATAATTATAATAAAGATCTTTAGACCAAAGGTAGTTCATGAACATCACAGGAAGAATAAACGTTAACAAAATTTGATGATAATAAGGAATTCTGGGGACGCCTGGGTGGCTCAGTCGTTAAGCTTCTGCCTTCGGCTCAGGTCATGATCTCAGGGTCCTGGGATCGAGCCCCGCATCGGGCTCCCTGCTCGGCGGGAAGCCTGCCTCTCCCCCTCCCACTCCCCCTGCTTGTGTTCCCTTTCTCACTGTCTCTCTCTCCGTCAAATAAAAAATAAATTCTTTAAAAAAAAAAAATCAGGAATTCTGTGACCAAGGTGGAGAATAACATTTATATTTCCTGTTCAGAGCAGAATGCATATTAATATACTCAAAGATCAAATCGCCATTTAACAGAAAAGAAGTCTCAAATTTAGGTTTTTTCTTTTTTTATGCCATCGGTGCAATAATTTGCAAGCAAGTTTTTACAAGCCTTTTTCTCATTTTATAATTATGCTCACTGACACTGAGCAAATTTGTAAAAATTTTCACACATTTCACTGCTCCTTCCAAATATATTAGTTGCAAGTAGCATAAACCCAAACTCATTTCCTTTTGTATTTTTATACTTATTTTACACTCTCATATATGTCTTTTGTTAGCTTCTTTCCCTTTCTGGCATAACATGATATTTATATTTTAAGACAAATTTCCATGGATTTCACCTTTATAAACAGACATAAATGTACTCAATGTCTTCTGTAAATATCCCCCTGAGTCACTGTCTTATTACCTGTGACAATTCTACACAGTTCACAGGAACAGATCAAATAATATCAGTTAGTACAATTCAAATTATTTTAACTTATGATTTTTACGTATAATTTGAAATATTTTATGCACAGAAGGATAATATGATAGACATTGAAAAAAAAGTGGCTACACTTTCCAGAAGTACAAATTAATTTGGATTTTATTTTATTTATTTATTTATTTATTTTTTAAAGACTTTATTTATTTATTTATTGGAGAGCAAGCGAGAGAGAAACAGCATGAGAGAGGAGAGGGTCAGAGGGAGAAGCAGGCTCCCCACTGAGCCGGGAGCCCGATGGGGGACTCGATGCCAGCACCCTGGGATCATGACCTGAGCCGAAGGCAGTCGCTTAACCCTCTGACCCTCCCCCTTCTCATGTACTCGCTCTCTCTCATTCTCTCTCTCTCAAATAAAAATAAATAAATAAATCTTTAAAAAAAATTTGCTTCTTTTTTAAACTTTCTTATCTTGCATCTTATTCATCAAGACCATGACTTATAGCTAAACAATGTTTCCATCTGATTTAAGCAAATATCTAAAATATCAAAAATTGGGCTGTCTGGTGGCTCAGTCAGTTAAGTGACCAACTCTTGATTTTGGCTCAGGTCATGATCCCAGGGTGTGGGATCGAGCCCCAGATTGGGCTCCATGCTCAGCAAGGAGTCTGCTTCTCTCCCTCTCCCTTTGACGCTCTCCCCGAGCTCTCACTCTCTCTCTCAAATAAATAAATAAATCTTTAAAAATAAATAAATAAGTAAAGTGTCAAAAGTTGACAGCTTGAGGTGTTTGACATTCACCTTTTTTCTTTTTTTTAATTTTTAGAAATTGTTGAGGTCACTTAAATATATAAATGCTTCAAAGTATATCTAAAACAAATCAGAAGAGAAGCTTTGTTGAATTTATGAAATCTTATAATCACTTTTTTTTTTCTGAAGCTAGGAGAAGATATCAATGTGTTTGCTTAGAAATACATTTCATACAAATACTGTCAAAGAATGTAGTCCAGTCCTTAGCAAGTTATGGAATGGGGCAGGTGTTTATAGATCAACATGTCATGGTGTGAGGCTTTTTGCCACGCATCTAGCTGGGCTGTGGTCTAAGTTAGTGGTGCAAATTTAGAGTCTGTCTGTACCTTGTTGTCAGCCCTGTTCCTCCTTTTCGGGCTGACTTGCTCATCTGAGTGTTGGCTTAGGGCTTCCTTGTGTTCTGTGAGAGGCCAGAGGTGGTCACTCATCATCACCTTGTGGGGTTCTTGGGAAGCCAGGAAATGCCAGACACCCTGGAACTGCCTTCCTACTGCACCCCACGTTCACGGCCAGTCCCTCTGTTGCAAACACACGAAGGAAAATGCTCTTCTGTGTCTTCTGCTCGTTCTGCAAGCCGTGTATAAAAAACAGTTGTAAAACTCTCTCCTCCTAGCTCTTCATCCCCTCCCCTTTATTAGTAAATGCACCTTTCTGAAGTGTGTGTCTTTAGAATATGCACAGATGACAGATCTTGTGACCAGTTCACCTGTGGCATGTGTGTGTGGAACAGGGGAGAGGAGAGAGTGCACATATCTTAGCTGGCCAAAGAAACAAAGTGGGTTACAGTTACAAACACATCGTTTTAATAAAGGAGGGAAAGGCACGGTTTTAACTCTCTTTTTTTCCCACTTAGACAGTCAAGAAGAGAACAAGAAACCTCTGCATCTCCCCAGCCACACATCAAGAGAAACGCAGAATCGCAAAAACATTGGTTCATTACCTTTATGAACTCCTGGACCTGTCCTCCTTCCCAGAAGGAATAGAAGGTTTCTTTTTGGGTGACTTCAGATCCTGGTGATCTGCTAAAAAGACAAACCTAGAGGATTCTATCAGTTTTCAGAGGACAAGGTAAGTCAGCCCAGTGGGGAGTGACGTAGATGACGAGGTGTGATTTGCATGGTCCTTACAGAAACAATACCTTGTGACGCAGTGGCAAGCTGATGTTTGTCTCAAATGCCAAGATATCACAGTCCCCCAGACCCATGAACCAAAAAGCCAAGTTCACACTTGCACGTCCACACCCACACGCATGCACACACAAACACCACACGCCCTGTCCTTAGCGACCCCACAGATGGTCAGACCGTAAGCTTCCCGGCGGTGTGGAAGGGCCTGGGCTTCAAAGAGAAGCAGAGCCAGCTCAGCCAAGAACCTGACTGAATCCAGAAATAGAACAGAAAGGGAGCCAAGAGGAAAGAGGGGGAGAGAGGGAGACCGAGGGAGGGAGATTGAGGACAGAAATAAAAGCACTTGACAGCCGTGTGGGATTCTCCTGGGGACTGGGAACACCCATGTGCCTGCACACCACAGGCTGGCCCTGCGCCCCACTACGGCTCTGCGAGTTCAGGGCAGCACGCTCCTTTAGGGGTGTCACCTCTGCAAAGCCCAGTGGAAACTCCATTTGGGAAAGCAGGACTCCGAGAGAGGCATTTTATCAGAGCTCCAGCAAAGACGTCCCCTGAAGGAGGTGCGGGGAAGTCTAGTCTTCCGAAGGTGTTGCTCACTTAATGATAAGAGGAAGAAGAAAACACGTAAGGGACCCGGAATGGAATGGACACATGCACACGACAGTGCCGAAGCTCACAAGTTGACAGTCTTATCATGGTGGAAAAACAGCAATCTTCTCACCCGACGATTGCATCCCCGAGGGGCATGCTACATCTCTGACATCATCGCCCAAGTCCAGATTAAAGTTGTCCCTGGGGCGCCTGGTGGCTCAGTCCTTTGAGCGCCCGACTCCGGATTTCGGCCCAGGTCACGATCTCAGGGTCGGGAGATCGAGCCCCGTGTCGGGTGTGGAGCCTGCTTAACATTCTCTCTCTCCCTCTCCCCCTGCCCCTTCCCCTCCTCTCTCTCTATAAATCAATAAAATAAATAAATAAAGGTATTGTCATTTTTATTTTATTGCCCCGAAGGTGATGTGAGATGTGATGTGTCTATGACTTTGTAATGGCAGCAGCTTTGCTTCCACAGTGAGAAACCAGAAAAGCCAGCAGAGCAAAACCAGGACAGGTCCTGAGGACCAGGCTAGCAAGTCTGGACTTCGCTGGGTGAGCAAGAGTGGGGGGTTGGAGCAGGACGGGGTCTGCACCTGTTAAAGGACCGATCGGCTGGGCCGTGAGAGGCTCTGCACCTTGGCTCGCAGGCAGACCCGCTGCTTGATGCCCTGCGGACACGGAGCTTTAGCAGGTGAGATGGAGAGCCAGCCATAAAGCTGCTCAGCCAGAGCTTCCAGCCCAGGCAGGAATGATCTCTTCATGTGGTCAAAGCTACGTCCGGCCAAAGGCGAGCGTGAGAAAAATAAGCACAGAGGCCACCATCTTCCTCAGGTCCCAGGCTGCTTGCCCAGGAGGGAAGAACTGCCTCTCCCACCAGGTGTCATAGCCCCCGTGGATCGCACAGGTCCTGTGGGAGGATTTCCAGGGAAGACTAGTCACCCACACCTCACCGAGACACTGGAACCTGTTTCAGATATTTAGAATACTTGACAGACTCTATTCGCTTCCTAAATCTATCTATATATCTATTTAAACCTGTCACGCTACCAACCAGAAGCTCGAAATTTACCAGTTGTTTTGCAAACAAATTAGGCACGCTGCCAAATTTACCACCCCTTCCCTGAAGTTAACTTTTCCATGTAGATATTCCAAACACCTCCACAGTTTAAAGTGGAAATTAGAAAAAGCGATTCTCTAATCCATATAATAAAATAGATTAGCAGGGCCCCAGTGAATTTTTGTATTGACTTGTTGAGATATCAAGATATTTTCTGATGAAGTCAATCAAATGATTTGAAATCCCTGTGCGTTTTGTGTTACATGGATATAATCTAAATCTGAGGGCTCCATTTATTTGGAAAACCACATGCAGTCAGAACAAACAGGAGTGATGATAGCATTGAGTAGATTCATTGTTTAATTCCATCGATATCCTCCTCGATTGAAAAGACAAGATTCAGTGTTTAAATTTAACTTCCATAATCTTGATTTATGATGCTCCTTGGCCCTGAAGAGAGGGAATTCATGCCATTTATAAATGCAGACTCCACAATGTAAATAATTGCTGTTTACACTGTGGGGTGTCCAGGGAAATCTGAAGACTGATTTGCCTTATTATTTTATGCAGACTAATGTAACAGCAATGCTAATTATAAACAAAAAATAATTCTGGTAAACATATTGCAAATCTCCTAACTCATGGATAATTTCAGCCCCTGGATCTACACTCTGTCTTTGTGGATCCCAGGAGGTGGGGTCCTTTTCCCTTCACTCTGAAATAATATTGTCACTTACAACTTAGGAGGCAAATTGTAGCAGACAAGGTGTTCCTCTGCATCAAGTGGCTCAGAGTATGAATACGGCACTATGTCCAAGAGCCACCAAGACCTCTGGGACACCCAATAATATTTTATTTATAAACCTGTCACTGTCAATATCAAAAAAGCCTAATGGAATGGACCACTCAGATGCCGACTGTACTGGGGGTTACGGAAGCCTAGGCACCCATGTGTGCAGCTCTCCATGTTAGCAGTAATGAATTCTGTTGGGTTTGCCATCAGGGCTGGACTGCACTCTGCCTGGGTCCCCACGCTGTGAGGGAGGGTTTCCATTTCCTCCGATGGGTTAGTTGACGGCCCTGGGATCTCTGCCTCCTTTACTCCTACTGCAAACAGCAAGCCTGCCCGGTTCTGTGTCTGGAGAATATAAAACAGGGCATTGTACTCACTCTCCCATCACACTCCTAGGATGTTAGAAATTCCATTTAGAAGATTAAACTACAAAGCTTTCGACGCTGGTTCCTCCTCGCGGTTCGTGTTACTACTTTGCACTGACTTCGTGAAATTGACCACAAAGGGGATTCTCGAGGAAGCCCCACGGCCTGCGTCTCCACCACTGTGGGAACTAGGAGGGGAGCGCGGTTAACGTGCAGAAAGCCGCGTTGCCCCAGCTCGGCAAGGCGAGCGGAGAGGGCTGCAGGTGCCTGTCTCCCCAGCGCTCTGTCTGAGCTCGGGGGAGCAGGCAGCCACAGGAGGGGCAGCCCTGTGACTCTCAGCTGCATTCAGAGCCCCCGGGCTGGTGGGAACCCCCCCCACCATCCTCCTCCTCACCCCTTTGGGCCCCTACTTGTGAAAGATGTCCTCAGGCACCTGACACTAAGCTGCCTGAGGGCAGATCCTGTGTTTTAGATCCTGGTATTCCACACCCAGCTGGGACCCTGACTCAGAGGAGGCTCTGGTGCCACCCATTGAGTGACTCAAGCACCTTTAGCCTGAAGGTGCCCTGAGGCTGAAGGAAATGGGTGGAGGGAGGAGAGGGAGCTGAGAGAGAGCGCGGGAGACAGAGAGAGAGGCAGAGAGGGAGGGAGAGAGAGAGCGACTGCATGGAGATGAATGCTGGCCCTGGTCTCACCACCTGACCCTAAGGAGCGGGGTTACTCCTACAGCCCCGAGTCGCTCCTGTTTCATGCATTCCTGGCGCTCGGAGGGCCTGCAGCGCACCTGTCCTGTAACAGGAGACCCACTGCTGACCAAGCCGAGGGTCACGCAGCTAGAGCCACAAGCCTGCAGAAGGCCGGAGGAGCACGGATGCAAGTCAGACCGGGGACGTTCTGGTGAAGTGCGCCTTCCAGGCAGAGCCCGAGGGACACAGAGGGAGGCGGCGGCCACCCACCTGCCTGATCACAGCCGGCCGGGGAGAGCTGGCGCTCGGCGTGAGCCGAATGTCCTCGCTGATGTCTTGCCTCCCAGCTCACTAAAGGCCCCGCCGTTTTTATTAAAAATAAAGGAACTGTTTTAGCCACTCCATTTGTTTTAAAGATTGCATAAATCCCAAAGAGTTTATATAAATTTTACTGCCGTACAGCTAATACGGATCATTTAACTGCCAGCCGCCGGCTTGTGAACTTTGCAGTGGCCCTGTGGCCTGAAGCAGCTGTTCACTTGTGAAGTCCACTCACAAGCAAATCTCACAGGGACGCTGGGACAATGTGGTCCCCACGCAGTAGCCCAGGTGACCCCAGAGAGGCGGGACTTCTAGGAACCTCCCACATGATGCTGAGCCTATTGCCCTCTTTGAGGAGCTTCTTGACAGAGGGTTCTGCGCTGCCCCAGGGTTTCCCACCTGGCCTCCAATCCTGGGTTCCCACTCACCAGCTTGTGGCCTCGGGCAGGTCAGCAGACTGCTGTGTGTCCCTGGAGTGCAGTGACTAGTATAGAGGGTATGTCCCAGAGCCTGTAGGAGGATTGGCTAAGATGATGTAAGCACAGTGTTCTGAGCACTTCTCAGCACATAGAAGTGGCTACAGAAGGTTGCCTGTCTTCCTTGTTCTTGTTGACACACTTTGGGGCTGTTAGGGAGGCCCCTGTGCATCAGAAGGCGGGTTCACGAGCCAGCACGTTGGGAGAAGAAGCTGGAGGGGGAGGCCCAGTCCTCCAGGGCAGCTCACCTCCCTGGGTTCCTGGCAGCAGGGACCCTGGCCACTTTCCCTGGGCAGACGCTGCATCCCCATTCACTGCCATCCCGTGCCTGATCTCAGCGTAAGCTGTTGACCCTAATACCACTTCGAAACCAATAAGGGACTCACCGAAGATGGGATTAAAGCTTCCTTCCAACTACTGACATACCTCGTGGGTCTCCCTGAAGATACTTTCCAAACTGACGACAGACCCACAGCTCCTTAGTGGAATGGAGAAATGAAGGAATCTCGTGTGAAAGACATCTCTCAATTTTCCATATTGGAGAGTGGTTACTCAGGTGGTTAAGCTCATTATCTTATAATGATTTTTATCATACTAGTCGGAGAGTAAGGTTTACTGAACTTATCTCTAAATTTGGGGGGTATGTCTCTTTTTGAAGCAAGCACACCAACTGTCCTTGGACACAAGTAATGGAGTATTGAGTAGCTATTACGTTTATGCATATTAGAATTATAACGATGAAGCCATCTTGGTAAACTTAATAACAAGTAAGATCTATCATGATGCAACACTTTCTAGGGGCTGGTTTTATTCCCTTTTCCAAGAGAACTGTTCCCTGCTATTAAAGATTGCTGTGCCTGGTGGTGGGGAAGAAAGGAGAGAATCTTAGTGATCACCTAACTTACCGTCCTTCTTCCTATCACAGATTAAAACAAAACAAAACAAACAAAACAGGGCAAATAATTTAAATATCTTGTCCAAAGTCGCTGGATTTGGGTCTCCTTTCAATGTATGTTAAAATGTGTAGGCAGAAATGTGGCAAGCGTGAGTCTAGATGGGATCATTTACTTTCAAGAAATGATCTCAACAAAAATGCCTAATTTTATAAATGAAGGCTCCAGCTAGCGTTGCAAGAAGTCTGGTCTCTGTATTGAGATGATATGTAACGTATTTGGACCAAGCACAGCTGCCCCACACCCCCGGCCTGGGTGGGAAATGAGTAATGAGAGCACACGAGAGTGGTTGGTGCCCAACGAAGCCCTCAGAAGCCACATGGAGACCGAGAATCTGCAAATCCCCCCCTCTCAGCAGGCACCGTGTTCCATCAGAACAGATCCTGATTAACTCAGAAAGAAGAGTCTGGCCCATTTTTTATCAGAAACCCTGGCAGAAAGCCCGAGGGAATAACATATGAGGAGGTGATGACTTCCTTGCTGACCAAACAAGAACACACACTCCCTCCGATGGCCGCTCAGTCCATTAGTCTAGACGTTGAACATATTTCAAGACCGGCTGAGAGGAGTCAGAGGTCTCGCTAATGCCTGGGGGATGCTTTTCAGCCCACTGCTGATGTGTTCTAGGCTCCATGTGTAGGTTTCGGTAATGAGGAGCGATCACAAGGAAACCACCAAGTTGAATTTAGGTAATGTGATTAGCAGGCCCCAATAAAATGCAAACGCACTGGGGGGGATGAGAAGCTGTGCTAAGTGTCTTGAGGAAAGTCAATCAAATGTTAAGTGGGAGGACTCAGAGTCCATGCTGCTTGAACAGGAGAAAAGGCACGATCAGATCTAGTTTTCAGAGAAATCGTTGCTCCCAAGAGAGATTAAGTTTAACCGAAGCCCCACGTTGCCATTCCGGACAGAACGTGCCCTGTTCAGACCCCATGTGGACAGTGTCCTGCACCTGCCACGTCAGAGTGACACAGACTGGGTGGCTGAACACATCCGAAATTCACGGCCTCACAGTTCCGGGGGCCAGGAGTCCAAGATCGAGGCGTGGGCGGGCTGCGCTCCCTCCGAGGCGCTGAGTGGGCTCTTTGCTCTTCTTAGCCTCTGACCATGGCTACTGATCCTGGGCCCTCCTGGTTGTAGCCACAGCACTGCCTGCATCTTGTGCTCCTCCTCAGGCCATCACATCATTGGTCTCCGGGGACACCAGTGCCGTAGCCATAAAGGTGCATTGAGCTCCTGGCCTGCAGTGATCCTGTTTCCAAACAAGATCGCAATCTAGGTGCTGGAGGTTAAGGTGTCAGCACATCCTTTGGAGGGTATACCTCAACCCACAGCACCAAGGAAGGTGTTCTGTGATGAGGACACATTCCCTCTTCAGGGCGTTCCTGCTGTCAGCTTGAGTTGCACTTGCTCTGTGTTCTTTCCTGGTAACTATTCCGGGTCTGTACCCCCCGGGAGACCTAGGGAAGAACCTTCTTAAGTGTATGCATGGCAGCCGTCTGGCCACCGTCATGAGCAATTCAGGATCCCAGCAGGTCTTGGGGCCCGAGAATCATCCGAGACAGCTGGGTCAGGACCAGCAAGTTAGAAATGACAAGGCTGAGGGGCGCCTGGGTGGCTCAGTTGGTTGAGCGACTGCCTTCGGCTCAGGTCATGATCCTGGAGTCCTGGGATCGAGTCCCGCATCGGGCTCCCTGCTCGGCGGGGAGTCTGCTTCTCCCTCTGACCCTCCTCCCTCTCATGCTCTCTGTCTCTCATTCTCTCTGTCTCAAATAAATAAATAAATAAATAAAATCTTTAAAAAAAAAAAAAAAAGAAATGACAAGGTTGGGCCTAGGGAAGTGAGCCGGGCTTCGAGTTCCTAGCAGGGAGGACTTGTGTTATTAGATTCGTTATGGGTGTGGATGTGTGGATGTGCATGCCCCTGCTGGAGGGGGGCAAGCAGATATATTTAAATTCATGATTGGGTGGCTACAAGCACATCAGAGCATCAGGGAAATCTGATTTCCAATAGGCTTACTCCTTTTTTTTACACTATGATTGACTATACTCCCTATGCTGTAATTTTCATCCCCATTCCTTAATTATTTTATAACTGGAAGTTTATATCTTTTAAACCCCTTCACCGATTTCTCCCATCCCTGCCCTCCACCCCCACCCCCAGTGTCCCTCTGGCAATCATCGGTGTGTTCTTTGCGTTTAGAAGTCTGTTTCTGTTTTTTTGTTGGTTCATTTGTTTTGTTTTTCAGATTCCACATATAAGTGGAATCATGCAGTGTTTGCCTTTCTCTGTCTGACTGCTTTCAGTCAGATACCCTCTCGGTCCAACCAGACAACCCCAACACGTCCTGAGTGTTAGAACATGGGAGAAGGAGGCGCCCACCATGTAAGGGTCCCTGCGTGAATAGGACATACAAGAATTACAGACATAGTGGCTACTTATCCCAGGAACCCTGATTCCAGCTCTGCCTTCTCCGACCTTGGGGATGTCCTGGGGAGAGGAGGGCTTGTGCGGCCGGTGACCCACTTGGGACGCAGGGCAGAGGTCTAGTCCCTCCACCTAAACCGCGTTGGCCCTCTCCTCTCCCACTGTCTGTCCCAATGCCCGGAAGACCCCCAGAGGACTGGACGGGCTGGATCCTTCTTCCCTCTGAATGGTAACGGCCACCCTAAGGGCCTCCACCTGTTTGGAGAGGAAACGCAAAATGCAGTGGTAGATTGCCAGTGTGGGAAATGATCTCATCGGTGATTTCTGGAATCCGTGGCTGGAGTGCACCCTACACATCACGCACAGATTGTTTGGCAAGTGTATGATCTTTGACTGTGGCCAAACCACCTAGTCAGGCGCCCAGACCTGTCCTTTTTTTTTAAATTAATCTTTTGATTCCCTTTACGTTTGTTTTGTTGTTGCTTTCTTTTGTATTCCCATCTGTCAAATTGTTTTTATCCCTAATGCCCATGGATACACCAGGCTGTTTATTTGATAAGGTTGCTGTTCGCTGCCCTTGGGGGCCGAGGCATCAAAATAAAAGCACACACCAGTGGTCGGGACACAGCCACACTTTCGGGGAAAGAGCACAATGCCTCACCTACAGCAGGTGTGGTGGAATTTCCTGGCGGACGGATGATTTTCTTGTTCCAGAATTAGACTCCCAGACAAAATCTCCCAGAGGCAGATAGAACCATGGCCTAGGGGATATTTTATTTGGTTATATTCATTGTATTCAGTTCAAATTTATATAATTATTAGAAGTATTTAAACCCCATTCAGGGGGCTCCTGGGTGGCTCAGTTGGTTGAGTGTCTGATTTCAGTGTCTAGGTTTCAGCTCAGGTCATGATCTCTAGGCCATGATTGAGCCCTGAGCGGGTCTCTGTGCTCAGTGGGGAGTCTGCTTGAGATTCTCTCCTTCTACCCATCCCCCGGCTCTCTCTCTCTCTTTCAAATAAATAAATAAATCTTTTAAAAAAAATTCAGGATCAACAAACTTTGAAAGGATATTTCAGTGCTAGCAAAGCACCTAAAGAAAACAGATGGAAAGGTATCTGTGAATCCTAAACCTTAAGGCAATGTACCATGTTCCCACTTAGAGTGGACTTGGATTGTCCATTTTATTCCTTCTGGAAGAAACCTAATACTGATGTTTTCGAATTACTTCTCGGTAGAAGACATCCTTAGACTTAATTTCCTGAAGCTTTCAGTGAAGCCCGAGGCATTGAAAGGTTTCTGAGGCCAGCCAAGGTGGGGATGGCAGTGTTTGAGATCAGGGGTGTCCAGGGCCAGTGGGTGGCATTGGGCTCCATGTTTGCCATACCATAATTGTGCTTCTTTTCTACCCATTTTTAGACATGAAGGTGTGTGTGCTCAGAGACCAACTTCCCACAAACCTTTCCCAATTACCTAAATAAATATGGAATAAAAGTTGTATATTCAGGGGCACCTGGGTGGCTCAGATGGTTAAGCGTCTGTCTTCGACTCAGGTCATGATCTCCGGGTCCTGGGATCACACAAGGTCCCACAAGGGGTTCCTTGCTAGTGGGGAGTCTGCTTTTCCTCTCCCTCTGCCTCTTCCCCTGCTCATGCTCTCTCTCTTTCTGTATCTCTCTGTCTCAAATGAATAAATAAAATCTTTAAAAAAACCCTTGTATTCTCAGCTTGTTTAAAAGGTAGCTCTCATCTCCAGTGTTGATCTCCTGTCAGTCTGCTCATGACCTGAAGACTGAGAGGTGTCGGTAATATATTTTTTTTAACTTCATCAGTGTACATAAGTTGTTATTTTTTTTTTAAGATTTTATTTATTTATTTGAGAGAGAGAATGAGATAGAGAGAGCATGAGAGTGGGGAGGGTCAGGGGGAGAAGCAGACTCCCTGCTGAGCAGGGAGCCCGATGTGGGACTCGATCCCAGGACTCCAGGATCATGACCTGAGCCGAAGGCAGTCGCTTAACCAACTGAGCCACCCAGGCGCCCCATAAGTTGTTATTTTATTGTGAGGCTTACAACTCATTTTATCTTAAATATGTGGAAAACAATCTTAAGAGCAAAGAATGCTGGATTTGGTTTTGGAAATTAATTTAGTGCAGTCTGCCATTGTCTATGCTTCTCACTGGTAATAATTAAAAGGCAAAGAGAAATCCATCTAGAACACCATCTTCAGGGCTCTGTAGCCACTGGTAAGCAAAGCAAATTAAAATTCACCCGATTCTGAAGCAGGATACTGTCAGAAAGTCCCACTTGATCTTTCTGTCATTCACTGAGCTTTCATGCCTTGGTTTTCTCGCTCCTACTATTCTAGCTGTTTGGAATCTCATTTTCTCTCTTGCTTAAGCCACACATTATTGAAGATCCAGTTCAGTCATCTTCTTGGGAAGACCATCCATGACATGAGCCTTTCTCCAGCCTGCTCCCCATGGACCTCTACCTGGCTCACCACAGAGCTCCACGTTGCCTGGTGTCCTGTCTCACAGCTGGAATTCTATTCTATAGAGCTAATGAAGGATCCACATGACATTTCAGAGAGTCTACTGGGCTTTCTTTTGGAATTAAATAGAAAATGCCTTTGTAGCTATGATAAGATACATTTATCATATCTATTACTCCTTAAAGAAAGAGACTTGCCTTTTCATCTTTTTTTCTCATCCCACCCATTACTCCTTTTTGAATGAATATTGAATTATATGTACTCAATAGTTGTTGACTTTTTCTTAGGTTAAGTAACATTGCTCACGGTTTTATTTTTCATACAGGGTATTCTTTTCTGCCCAAAATGCCCCCACCCACTCCCAAAGATGTGCCTCCCTAATCTCTGGAATCTGTGAGCATGGAACCTTCCATGGTGGCAGGCACTTTGCAGGTGTGATTAAGGTTACCAACCCTGAGATGGGGAGATTATCCTAGATTATCCCACAGGGCTCAATCTAATCTTATGAACTCTTAATATCAGAGAGCCTTTCCTGGTTCTTGTCAGGGATAGATACAGTGAGAGCAGAAGGTCACAGAGATGCCATATGAGGACTTGACCCATCATTGTTAGTTTTGAAGATAGAGGAGGGAAGCAGGAACCAAGGAATGCAGGAGCCTCTAGAAGCTGGGAAGAGGGACGAACAGATTTTCCTGTATTAGTTTCCCAGGATTATTATAACAAGTAACCATACACGTGAGTGGCTTAAACTAATAGGAAATTGTTGTCTCACAGTTCAAGAGGCAGAGAGTTCACATTCAAGGTGTCGGCAGGGCCATCCTTTCTTTCTTTCTTTTTTTTTAAAGATTTTATTTATTTATTTGAGAGAGACACAGTGAGAGAGGGAACACGAGCAGGGGGAGTGGGAGAGGGAGAAGCAGACTTCCCACTGAGCAGGGAGCCCAATGCAGGGCTCGATCCCAGGACCCTGGGATCATGACCTGAGTGGAAGGCAGATGCTTAAGGACTGAGGTACCCAGGCGCCCAAAGGGCTATCCTTTCTTTAAAGGCCCTAGGAGAGGATCCTTTCTTGCCTCTTCCAGCTGTCGGTGATTGCTGTTGTAAGGATCAAGGGCAAGCTCCCTGAAGACAGGCCACTGACATGCAGATTATGCTGAGCTGAAAACAAGAAAGCCCAAAAGACTCAGGAAGAAATTTTTTTTTTTTTTGAGAGAGAGAGAAAGAGTGTGAGCTGAGGTGGGGGAGCAGGGAGGAGAGGGGCAGAGGGAGAGGAGGGGGGTGCGGAGAGAGAGAATCTTAAGCAGGTTCCATGCCCAGTGCAGAGACCAATGCAGGGCTCCATTTCACAAACCCTGAGATCGTGACCTGAGCCGAAATCAAAATGAAGAGTGGGACACTTAACCAACTGAGTCACCCAGGCGCTCCTCAGGAAGAGATTCTGACCTAAAAAAATTTAGATAGAGGACCTGCTCCAAAAAGAGAGCCATCACCATAGATAAATACATTGTAATATGAATTAGGTATGTTAGGCATGGAGGAACCTAGCAAAGCCCACTTGATCAAAGACCTCTATGTCCCATTGTTTCTGAGTGACCCAGCACACATTTGTGTACCCAACATTAATTACTCTATTTTATCTTCCTGTAAATTGCATTCCTTCCTTTTGAAGTCCCAGATCTCTGATCCCTTCTCCTTAGTTCAGGATGGCATATATATAGCATTTGCCTGACTACCTTTGGAATTTTGTGTCAAGATGGGCTCCCCATATGTGCAAAATTAAATTTTATTTTCTCCTGTTAATCTGTCTCATGTCAATTTGACTCTTAATGCAGCTAAAAGAATCTCGAATGGCAGAGGAGATTCTTCCTCCCCCCGCTCTGGCAGTCCTTGACATCCCCTGTGTGTCTCTGTCTCTGTGTTAGACTTTTATAAGGTCATCAAACATTGTATTATGGTCCATGTTACGCCAGGATGACATCACCTTAATTTCACTAATTACACCTACAAAGACCCTATTTCCAAAAGGGTCACATTCTGAGGTTCCAAGCAGACATAATT
Source organism: Mirounga leonina (assembly GCF_011800145.1). Classification (NCBI taxonomy): domain Eukaryota; kingdom Metazoa; phylum Chordata; class Mammalia; order Carnivora; family Phocidae; genus Mirounga; species Mirounga leonina. The sequence continues at coordinate 4,141,478 of NW_023270865.1, read as the reverse complement.
TTGAAGGGAGACCATTCCACCCCATACACTCCCATACAGCCTCCAGAAGGAACGCAATCCTGACAACACTTTGATTTTCATCCAGTAAGAACCATTTTGTATTTCAACATCCAGAATTATAAAACAAAAAAATGTGTTTTGTTCAAGGCACTACATTTGAGTTAATTTGTTCCAGAAGCTGTAGGAAAGTAGACCGCGCAGGCTGAGGTCACCAGTTTGCCTTGTTATCAACCACACACATAACAGTTATCCTGTGCTCTCTTCATCCACCAAGGACAACGTATTCTTAAATAGGACAGAGTAACATAAGTCACTGCCGGTGATCTCTTTAATCAATTGCAATAAAGGGCATCACAAAGTGCCGTAAAGTTCTCCGGCACTGTCTATCGGTGTTAAAGTGTATACAACTGTGCCAATCACAGCTTTGAGACCATAAAACTGGCTATAAACCTGTCCCATTCTTGGAGCATCTTGGAGTTGATATACTGAGCTACTCAACTCCAATTCTCCCCACACTGTCTGTCCTTCATTGTACCCCCTAAAATCATGACGAACCATAGCAGCCAACGGAATGATTTTTCCCTTTTCACAGCCAAATCTGAGAAATTCAGACAATACATATGGACACCTTCCGGATTCCACATAGGCACCATGTGAATAACAGAGTAACTAGTGGAGGTGGTGCTGATCTCCCAGGTGCCAAGAAGAGACACACATTCTGTACACCTTGAAGAGACAGTCGCTCATTTATAAACACTGCTCCAAAAATACCGTATATATAAGAAATAGTGCAGAGGATCATAGGGGAAGGAAGGGAAAATTGAATGGCAAGTTATCAGAGAGGGAGACAAACCATGAGAGACTCTTAACCATGGAAACAAACTGAGGGTTGCTGGAGGGGTGGTGGGTGGGAGGATGGGGTAACTGGGTGATGGGCATTAAGGAGAGCATGTGATGTGATAAGCATTGCGTGTTATACACTGATAAATTATTGAACACTACATCTGAGACTAATGATGTTCTATAAGTTGGTTAATTGAATTTAAATAAAAAAATAATTTAAAAAATTAAAAACCAAAATAAATAAATAAATAAACCATGGAATCCTAACCAGTCTTTTCCATTTGAGTTGTTCCTGCATTTTAGTTCAACCACAGGATTAAAAAAAAAAAAAAAAAGAGCCAGCGAATAAAGCCCCAGGAGGGGGACACCGGGACTCCAGGCCTGGAAAGTCCCAATGTGAGAGATGGGGTCACACTGTCAGGGTAGACCATTCTGATGGCTGTCCTCCCATACCTGCCTAAAACCCCTGGAACTGGGTCCTTGAGAAGACGACCAAGTCCTCTCCAGTGGTCTGTTCCTCTAACCACATATCCAACTATCAGTACTGGGTCTTCATGGACATTCCCAAAGTTAGGATTTTCATCTAACGTTATGTGCTTCAGATATGGGGATTATGATATAGAATCATAATACATTCTTTCAACACACAACGTTGACCCTCTAAAACACAGTACCTCTCTGTCAAAAATCAGAAGAAATTAACGAGTTGGAATTTGGACAGCATGATGCTATTAGGAGCTAAGTGCCTTTTTGTCTCAAAATTTTGACTCATATATATAAAGGTGTGTATGTGTGTGTGTGCATATACGCACACACACACATATATACACAGGATATATACACAGGATGTATCCCATACATATATACAAAATGACCATATGCCTGTATATATTTTCTGACACGCATCACAGAAATACCACTTTGCTAGGTGTCTGTTCAGGTTCAATGAATTTCTATATTAAGCCCTGCAAATGAGATCAGAACTCTTAGCAAATTAGCCAATGCAGAGCAGTGGATAAATTTTATCTTTGACACGGTCTCCTGGGAAGCATCTCAGCAATTTAATATGAAATGAGGAGCAAGATAATTTCTAGAGTGAGCCCGATCTGCCTGTGTGACCCACCAAAGCACGCGGTAATATTCCTCTGTGGTAGATTAATGGTCCGGTTTGTTTGATGGTGCAGGAGGAAAGGAGACAAACAGTAATAGGCAACATCCGGCCGCGGTGGCCTCCAGATCCAATGAACGAATGAGGCGCACCCTGTCTTGGCTGCAGCACTGGGAGCGTCCTGGTCCCAGGAGGCTTACTGGGCTGGGGTCTCTCCAAGGCAAGTGTTGTTGCCAAACTAAAATCCGCTGCCAACTGCAATGAGCCTCAGCACCAGCGCCTTGAGGCTGTGAGTGGAAAACCAGGTGACAGACATTAATGTCCCCATGCTTGCCTGTCTGGAAGCTAGTTAGCATGCTGAAAGACTGCCAGGTTTTCCCTTCGGGCTAATACTCATGCCGTGTTAGCCGGCGTCTCTGGCTGGGCCGCCCCAAATTTCCAGACTGACAGGATTATCAGTGGTGCCCCCTGATGGGAAAGCGATTTGGTGGTGGTGTCCGCCCCACGCCCCGCAGTCAAAGGCCGGACGGTCCCACCTAGACCATCTGAGTGCTGGGCTCAGAGCCTGGCGGGCTCACCTGGCCAGGACAAGTGTTCAGGGCTCAAGACGGGCCTCCAGTGTTTGCTCTGCCTTTCATATGTGGCGTTGACAAACACGGAGATATTTTTGGAGTCTTTTCCTCCTGGTTCACACAGAGATGACATTTCCCTGAGTACCCCCTAATTATTTCCCCGAATGATTTGTTGGTGAGTTCCCTATGCAGCCAAGCCATGAAAATATGGTAACAACCGTAAATCTCTCTGCCAAAGCCGGCTGAAATATTGCTTTCAGAGCATTTGTGTCTCAAACATAAAAATAAAGACTCCCTCCTCGTCCCTCAGTAAATCAATGTGATGTCAGGGCCCGGCGTCTCAGGTCCTCGGGAGAAGCATCCCCTTGTCCAGGTCACGCAGCACGGTGACGTGGGGGAGCCAGTGACACTCTCCCTGCATTTCTCATCCTGCGGGAGGAGGCCCAGGTCACGGCAGCATTACCAGACTTTAAATTTGTGCAGGGAAACCTGTCGTCTGCTTTTTCATGCTCCAGGATGTCCAATTACTGCCAGATAGGTTTTTCACCAAAATTGATTTTAATTCGCTCTTACAGGAGGTGGGCCCGGCGGGCTGAGTGTGTATCCATTAGAACGGCTCATCAAGAAATGGTTGGGAAAGAGGTCTTTAAAATAACAATCACTAATATTAATCTTGAGCATTGTAGCAGGAGACTTGCAGCATAATCCAGGCATTGGTCTTATCGATCTCCGTAAGAACCTCGGGGCGGGGCGGGGCAGGAAGCCAACAGGCTCACCTTCATGTTCTGATCAAGAGAGGACCCAGCAGGGTAGGGCTGCACCTCCAGGGCTCCTGGGGCTGAAGACTTGGGTCCACTCTGTCAGGGCTTCCAGCTGGCTTCAGCTCCCCTCCTGACTTGTGGTGTGACATGAATATTCATGAGACCCAGCCACTTACCCTCTGAGCAGCTTATCCTGTCCGTGCAAACACCATCAACTGCTTCCAGGCTTTAAATTCAACTTGGACCTTGTTCAGTCCTTCGGTTCTTTTTGTTAAAGGTAACACTGTTTATAAAAGGGCCCTAGTGATTAAGTAATTTGTGGATAGGAATGTGAAATTAGAAGACCCTGAATTTATGCTCACAAGAGTGGAAGACATCTGCTCCCGGGAAAACAAAGGGCCATAAATACCAATATTAGACAAGAATCCCAGTCTCTCCCTTCCCCACTAGGGCATTTCAGACTCAGGGATGTAATGATCAAGACCAAGTTCTGTAATTAGTCCTTTACCCATGGAAGATGGCAGCTTTGTTATTTGCAAGTCTTTAATGTCTAATTATTTACAGAACATTTATTCGAAGGTGGGGAGACCATGAAAGAGACACATGACCTTCAGCCTCCTTGGAAAGCCGACTTCCCGGCAGGGGGAGCCCGGAACAGACCTGCTCACAGGAAATCCCAGTGGTTTTTTTCTTTCAAACCAGTGCACACAAAGCATCAAACCTAATTATCTCCCAGGCATGATGGAAGGGAATTCTGGGGAAGAGTCCCTCCGATTGTGTGTTACTCTGATTTTTTATAACGACCGCTTCTCAGCGTTACCTTCCCTGTTGCTGACAAGTATCAATTAAAGGACACACACAAAAATGTCTATTTTAAGGTTTGGGAGCTACTGTTTGCCTGACCCTACTATTTTCAACTAAGTACACGTGCTCTCTGTGTGTAGGAGGGAATGATGCATGAGAACAGCAGACATAGAGTTTCTCTACCTCCTCAACGTTATTTCCACATTAAAACCTGACATTGTGAGAACAGGGAAGGTTAAGAGACAGGTGTGGCTGTGATCCCAAACATTCCTCAACAGCTTGATCGAGTTATAATTCACATACCACACAATTCACTCATGTAAAGGGTGCAAATTCAGTGAGTCTTGGCCATTTCACGGACGGGTACAATATCACCAGAATCAATTTTAGGACATTTCCCTCTCCCCAGAAAGAACCCCGTACCCTTTGCTTAACCCCCTCCCTTTGCAACCAGTCTACTTAATGTCTCCCCAGATTTGCCTGTTATGGACATGTCATATAAAGGGAATAGTATCGTATGTGTCCTTCGTGACCGGCCCGTTTCACTCAGCAGCACGTTCTTAGGGTCCACCCACGTGCTAGCACATGTCCGAGCTCCATCCCTTGCTCTGGTGCCATGACGTCCTGTCCCATGGTTGTACGACAGTTTGTGTAGCCTTCTGTCCATTGACAGGAGTTTGGGTTGTTTCTACCTTTCAAGTATTATGAATTAGTGTACAAGTTTCTGCATGGACACGTTGCCCCATTCCTCCTGGGGAGACACCTAGACACGAAGTTGCTGGGTCATAGGACAACTCCATGTTTAATCGTTTGAGGAACTGCCAGAGTGTTTTCCAGAGCCCCTGCCCTTGACATCCCCACCAGCAGCGTGAGGGAGCTTCGAGTGATCATTTGGGTTTACAGGTTGTTCACACCTTTCGTTCTGCACCGCCCATCCCTGGCCACCCCGTTCTCTCTGGGTAAGAGTAGAGCCACCAAGCACCCAATCTCTTTGTCCTTGTCCTCATCAAACCTCCCTCTACACGCCTGGTGTTCGAGTCCTTCAAAGCAGAGAGGAATTACCACAAGCGAAGCCCATCGCCGTCCGGGGGCTCTCCATTGCTCACATGACAGGGTGGACCGAGGGATTCCTCCATTTAGGTAAAGGGGACCCTTGCAGTGCCCACATATTACCTGGACTTGCCAGCTTTACTGTGTGTTTTTCCTCTAAATGGCTCTGGGAGGTGCGACACAGCACACGCTTCTGGTGGGCAGAGCTCCCTTCCCTCCCCAGCTGAGCCAGTTCTGCGTGACAGGGCTGTCGAGGCATCCTTTCTGCCCGACTTACCTCATCTATAACCATGCGGCAGCAAAACCAAAATAGTTCAATGACCAGTACAAGGTCACTGCCCATCCCTGTGAGCTTGCTTCCTTCTCCGCTTCCCCCCATTCCCCCCACCCTCCTTCCCGCCCTCTTACTGTCCCTCCTCCTTCCTTCCTTTTTCCTGCCTCTCTTCTTTCCTTATTTCTTCCCTTCCTCTGTGAATGTGAGATCACACAGATCAGTCGACTTATTCAGCTCACTCAATGGAAAAGAGGAAGAGCTGGGACTCACCCTCTGATGTTTTAATTAAAACTCTAATGATCTTTTTTGGCACACCAGTGTTGGGCTTGGGTGACATTTTTATTGGTTGGAAACATTAAATATGAGAAAATTTAAGACTCTGGTGGATTGCTAATTAAGTGTATTCATTAAGTTTTTTTTTTTCTTAAATACGGAGATGACTTTCTTACCTTGTAATATTAAAAATATTGGTGTGTTAGTTGTCTTGTGATTATTATCATGGCCATACTCACCAGTCCCATTTTGGTAATAGTTCTGTAAAATGTAAATTTCTGGCATCCACTGACCTAGACAGCAGGGGTTGTTAAATTTTTCCTGTAAGGGACCAGATAGTAAACAGATTCACGTTGGCAGGCTGTGTGGGCCCTGTTGCAAATACTGAGCTCTGTTATTACAGACAAAAGTAGATACAGACAGTGGTTAAGCAATAGGTGTGCGTGGTCAGACTTGGCCCACCCCCAACCTAGAGGGTCACCAGGATGCCATGCCAGCCTCTGGACACACAGGAAGTAATACCTAAGATAAGGATGCCACCCTCTGTGCAGAAGATGCAGGAAGGATGGCAGAGCTGGGGTGAGCTTATTGTCCTCACTTCTGCTTCCAGAGTCATTGCTGATCATTTTCTTGGAACTGAATGACAAAGGTGATGGGTGGTGTCACACCGTGAGGGTGCTGGTTGATAAGTGAATCACTCAGACTGGCCCCCAGGAGAGATAAGAGCATCCTGGAGAGTGTAGTTTGACCCATGGCGTCCTGCCAGAACAACCACACCAGGTGACTTGAGTGGAACACGGAGGCCCCCCAAAAGGAAGGAAGGCAACATTCTGAGGCGCACTCAGGAGGTGAGAGGGAAACAGGAGAGGAAAAGACCCCAGATAATAAAAGTGTAAGCAGCCCTTTTCTTGGGAAGACCCAGTCAGAGTTGCGGCCACAAGTGAAGGGGACTGTCCCATCAGAGAGGTCTGTCCTCAGCAACTGTAGGGCTGGAGCTCACAGGAGTGGTGGGACCCAGAGTGAGGAGGACCTTTGGAAGCTGTGTGGAATTCTGTGACCTTTGCTATGGAGCATCCACTGTCTCCTCATCATTCGACTCCTGGCACATTCCAGTCCATGTTCTTTCAGGTGGACTGGTTTGCTTGGGTCTGGTTGGAGGTTTGGGCTTATAGACATAACGCCCATGTTATTTGTAGCATCAGATCAGCAAATATTTATTCAGCACCTCTTACTGCTAGATTCTGTCCTAGTGTTGGATTTTCTGACACAAGCATTGTATATGCAGCAAGATACATAATAAATACAAGTTATGGCAACAAGATCATGCCAGACTGGTCAGTCTGGACAATTGCATCTTGAAGGTAAATGGTGTGAACACACTGGGACCTAAGGAAACAAGGCTGGAGATTTGGTGTATTGGTTACCCACTGCTATATAACAAATCACCCCAAAACGGAGAGGCTTAAACAGCTGCTACCTTACTCTCTCTGTAGCCAGGACTCCAGGATTGGTTTAACCAGGTGCTGCTGGCTAAGGTTCTTTTGTGTAGTTGCATTTGATCTATGGGGGGCGGGGGGGGCGGTGGCTGAAGTCATCTCACGATTCACTTGGGGCTGCTTCCAGACCCACTCACGATTGTGGGCAGGTCTCAATGTGCTGCTGGCTATAGGTCAGAGACTTCAATGGCTTGCCACATGAGTCTCTTCCTACGGCTGTTCACAGCATGGCAGCTGGTTTTCCCGAGTGAGCAAGCTAAGGGAGAACGAGAGAGAGAGAGTACTGCTATGAAAAGCAACATCATTGTATGACCCACCTTGGGAAGTGACATCATTCCTTCCACCTTACGCTCCTGGCCACACAGCCCAACCCTGGTGTGAAATGGGAGAGGACTTGTCAAGGGTGTCACAGCAAGGAGCTGAGATTCACTGCAGATGGTCTTGGAGGCCGGCGGCCACACCTGGGCTAGCATTAGAATGAACCCATCTCTAGGCACTTTCCGGGCCCAGCTGCAGGAAGGTATCTTATTGCTGGAGAATGGATCAAGATGGGTCCATGTCACTGGGAACAGTGACAACTTACCAGCTGTGGGCAATCCCAAAGGCTGAACTAAAGGGCAGCCCGTCATCTCTCTGCTCTTTGGGGGAGGTAGCGTGAAGCCACACATACCTACTCTGATGTGCAATAAGAATATTCACTCTTTTTAGGGGCGCCTGGGTGGCTCAGCCAGGTAAGTGTCTGCCTTCAGTTCAGGTCATGATCCAAGGGTCCTGGGATGGAGCCCTGCGTCAGGCTCCCTGCTCAGCAGAGAATCTGCTTGTCCTTCTGCTTGCAGTCCCCCTCACTTGTGCTCTCTCACTCTCTCAAATAAATAAATATAATCTTAAAAAAAAAATCACTCTTTTTGGCAAGTGAGAAAACACCCATGGGCACGTGGACTGCATGTGTGGCAAGGGAGGGAAATAGGTAAGAAGAACAAAAATTGGAAAAATGGAAGCTAATCTCTTAGGAAACTCTAAGACATTGGTATGGGTAGAAAAAATAATATTCATCAGTCATAAACAGTGTAGACAATGCAGCATGACATATATAAGAAAAAGAAATACAATTTTGGAAAGTTCATCTAGGTCATGAAAGCGAATGTGTCCCCTTGTCAGACAAATTCACTGGCTTTTGGATCAGGAATGTCTGAATAATCATACTCCTTAAGACCCACAGGTGGCTCCCTGGGGACCAGAGCAGAAGTGAGTCTGGTCAAATAGGTCCGAGCTTCCCATACAGCCACCCGTGAGTTAGCTTTCCCCAGCCTGGTGCCTTCATATAGGGAGGTGAATGGGGAGATGCATACTCTATCAGTGAACAATTGAGATGTGCTTCTTCTTCTGCGGGCCACATATGGCCGTCTCTCTACGGAGTGAAAAGTTCCCAGAGCAGCACCAGGAAGCCACACATGCATCCGTGGTTCACTGTCACTAATACGTCCCCACAGATGATGCTCAGCAGTACTGCTCAGTGTGAGAACAGGCACAGAGACCAGGAGGAATCCCTGGGATTACAGACGTCCGAGAAGATCTCAGCAAACAGCAGAGTTACTGCTACTAGATCTTTCCCTATGAAATAGCCACCTGTGGGGAGGGCATTGTGTGCTGTGAACTTAAAATCACAGCTGAAGCCGACTTCAGGCAATTTACTTGTTCCCCTTAGCATGCAATTCAAATTTCTGAAAAGTTCCCTCGGTCAGAAAGGGTTCATTTTAAGGCAATATTGGTTTCCTTGCCTGTTTTTATCAGAACTAGCCATTCTCAGGTGAAGAGTAGTTGTCCACCATTAATGTCTGCCACAGGTTCCTGGAAGTTGGGCACAGAAAAAAATAATGACTTTCAGTGGAGACATGAATCGGGTGGAAAACTTTGGGGGTGTTCAGGGTAAAATATAGAGAGGCTCCAAGGACCTGGGGACAAGATGGGAACCCCAACAAGGGATGTAGAGAAAATCCTTCATAGAAAGAGCCCAAAATTTAAATTTCAAATTCAATCTGGGTCCAGCCTTGTCTTAGGCTGTCCAGCTTTCCACAGGTACTGTATCATATAAAGTTAAGGTTCCCAAATTTTGACGTATCTTCTAATTACCTGGAAGACCTTTTAAAAATGTCAAGACTCTATCCCTAGAGATTATCACATAACAGGGTTGAGAAAGGGCCCAACTATGTGTACTTTTAACAGATGTCCCGGGTGTTTGAAGTATGGAGTCAAAGGGTCATGTTTAGGGAAATACAATTGAGAGAAAATATGTGAATGAATTTGATGAGAAATTGTAGTCCAAGTTGATCTACAGGAAGGTGAAGAGAAAGTGCTGTGCTTTTCCAGTGAATTATGGAATTTGGAAAAGTCTCAAAGAATCATCATACCTTGAATCATGTCCAGGGACTGCTATTAAAAAACTCAGGAACAATTCTGGATAATCCAGGCCAAGGCACGTTCCCTCATCATCTTTGTCACATGCATCATTTAGCTGCGACAACTTGGTCTCTGTGCGTACCTGTGAAGAATAAAATGCTCATGTTCACAGCTCACTTTCTTTATAATCAGACACATTCTTAATCCCCAGTGTTTTATAAAAATCTTTTCACTGTGAAATTATGAAATAGTGTTTTGGCATTTGCCCTGGACACATTTGCACCCCTTCGATGATAACTGTTAATTTTGCAAGAAAGGAAAATCCCAAAGACTATTTGAGGAAGAATTCTGTTCGTGTGAGTAACTTAAAGAATCAACTTCTCTTTGTCCTAAATAAAATAAAATAAGATATAGTATAGATCCCAAGAAAGTGAAAAACAGCCTTGTTGGCAGCTGAACTGCGATGTTCCTAAGTGAGCATAAGGAATGGTCCAAGATTAAAAATAATTTGTGGACAAGGCCACTCCAAGACCACATAGGGTACAAGCAAAGATAAATGCCCCTCTCCTACCTAAAACCTCTCTACACGTCCTCTCTCAACATGAGTGATTCTAACCAGTGAAAGCTCTGGTCTACCTTCTCTTAGATAAAACTTAAGATACCCAATCATCAAGTTATCTCCACTTTTTGACAATATTCAATTCAGAATTCCATGCCACTTTCCTAAACCCTCTTCAGAATCACTCAGAGCAAGCCCAAATCCTGTATGTCCCTCCTGGCTCCTTCTTATTAATGTCCAGCAAGCTCCATAACCCTAATGTTCAGCTGTAGGTGTATACCTGGTGGTACTTGGCCCGTGTGCTTTAACCAGTGGGGCTCCACGAAGATTTGGCCATGATCTTTGCTGCCGTAGACCAGAACCCTTGACTTGGTAACCATGGGACATTTGAGAACCCTTGAATTTCCACGGGCTCAGGGCCACCTTGCTTGCAATGATGAAATCAGTGTCATCCTTCATTGATCCTCTCAGTTTTGGGTTTATTTTGGTCCCTAGGCTTCTAACTCCTAACACAGGGCACTCTTGTGAACTACTTGGCCAGCCTGATATATTGACAAGGCATGGAACCAATATTTCCATCACTCAAGCCTAGCTCTGGGTAGGGTGTGTTTGGAAATCTTCTCAAACCAGCATGTGGGAATACATTTCAAGAAGGTTTTTCTTTTCAGAATTTTATAAGGACATTCTTCCCATTGTCTCTGTGTACTAAGAGCTGCTTTGCTTAGTTGCATTTCCTGAAGTTAGGGTTTAGAAAGCCTCAGCTGATGATGACTGCTCTTTGGGTAAATTCTAGAGACACGTGGTTTCAGATGCATCATTTGCACTGAATGGTGCTGCATGATGTCCTTGCAGGTTGAATCTATACCTATATGTCAGTTTATAGTAGATATCAACTGTTTCATGGGCTTATGTTATTTGATTAACACATGCACACATCTCTCTAGATGACCTATTTCATGAACTACAAGTTGGAATTATAATGCCTACTTTGGGGAACATTTGACATGAACGGCTCGTTTATTTGAGAGAAAACTAGAACAGAACTTAGGAACAAAATTGCAAGTATCCTATGAAACAGATGCAATTTCAGTTCTAGAATTGCTCCCAGAATAATTCTTTAGGTAATACCAATAAAAATGTGCAAAACTTAAAACTCTCTTACCTTCCTATTTGTGCACCTTCTTTCTCTCCCCAGGTCCTCCTTCTCCCGAACCATTCAGAAGATCTTAATGTCCACAAAATTGCAACTTCCATATGAAACAAATTCCAATACTTCCTGATCCATGGACCGTACCCCATGTCTGTTTTCATCCCTGGGCCATTACTAAATATCTCTGAATCCAAGGATCCTATGGATAGCGAGACTGAAGAATTCAGATTTGTTGGGCACATAGCCTTCCCTGACCGTTACCAACCAGACCTTTATTTGTGAAACCAGAAAACACAAACACTTGACTTGAGAGGATTAGCTGGCATGACCCTGAAAGGAATTTAAAGATTAATGAACCAGTAAATAAAGAAAGGAGCTACCATACTGGCAAAGGCAGGTGACCCTTATCATCACCATGAGCTAGCGTTTCTGCTCAAGAGACCTTCAGGGAGAATATCTGAGATCAGGGAGTCACTGAGATGCCTCTTCCTGCCTCTGTGCCCCATGGTGACAGTGGATGAGCAACCACAGCTAGGAAGAGAAATGCAATAAAGAATCACACCCCTCAAGACGGGAGGTATGGATTCAAAATTGTGGGAGTCTAGAATGGGTGATGGAGAAGGGAGCTGACAAATTCCATTTACTGCCTGAGACCACACACGGCAGCAGAGATTGTAGCATTTCCCATAATTCTCCTCCTTTATGTCTTTCCTTCTTATTGTGGAGGCATGCACAAACATAAAAGTTACCACTGTAGCTCTTTGAAGTGTACAGTTGAGTAGCCTCAGCAAGTCCATGTTGCTATGTGGCCATCACCACCATCCTCCCCCAGAGTTCTTATCTACTGAAACTTCAAATCTATTAAATGACTCCCAACTGCACAGTCCCTGGGAACCACCACTCTACTCTCTGTATCTATGACTTTGACTACTGTGCGTACCTCACTGATGTAGAATCAGAGTGTATTTGTCTTTGTGTGACTGGCTTCTTTCACTGAGTATAATGTCCTCAAGGCTCATTCATGTTGCAACATGTGACAGAACTTCCTTCATTTTAAGGCTGAATAATATTCCACTGCGTGCATATATCACATTTTGCTTATCCATTCATCTATCTTTGGGTGCTTCGTCTTTTAGCTATTGTGAATCATGCTGCCAAGAATATGGGCATACAAAGTTCTCTTTGGCCTTCATTTCTCTTGGCTATATTCTCAGAAGTGGAATAGTTGGAACATTTTGTGTCTTTTTAATAGTCTATGGACGGCCACCACTATGCAGATGAAGACAGAGCAGGTTTAATGTGACCATGAGTAGACACCAGTGGTGCCGGTGGGGATGGAGCTCTGGGTGCCCATGCTATGTTGTCACGTCCCTGCATGGATTCTGGGTGCAGCAGATGGACAGTTCCCATACACGCTGTCAGGGTCCCACCGCCGGATCCTGCTTCACCTCTTTGCCTCAGTTTTGCATGTGTGTGTGTTTGTTTTATTTGGTGGCATTTTTGCTTGCCTGCTTGTTTTTTGGAATGGCAGTGTGATTTTTTCAGTGTGAGCAGGGCAGCCGGGAAATGTTGGGGGGAAATTCTTCTGGGGGAACCTGAAACCCAAAGGGAATGTCCGCTTCTCCAGAGGAACGATTCCAAGGCGTGTCCATGTCAGCCTTGGGCATCTGCAGCATGTCTGTGCACCGTCCTGCAGTGGTGAGAGCCCAGCAGCACGCGGATAGAACCCCCCTTCCATCTCACCACTCAACGTCCTGGGATCTCCTCCCAAACAAACCACCTCTGCTCAAGCTGCAGCTCCCAGAGAAGACAACAGACAAAATCCCTACCTGTTCCTATGACTGGGTAAGAATTACCAAAATATTATATACATAAAAGGCAAAACAGCCAGCATTTGATTTTAGGTCTTCGGTTTATTAACCTTCCAGAATATAGAGCTTCTGATTTTTAGGTATTTATTCTTTTATTTGGGGGAATTGAGCTCTGTCAGGTCATTACACAGAAGAAATCATGCTTTTCCTTAAGCTTTTCCCTTCCAAAGCTGAGGAGGAGAGGTAATAGAAAAATTAGAAATATGCAGAGAAATCTAACCGACAAAAAAATGTTCCTGTGTACTTATTACCAACCAAATAAAAGTAGATAGCAGCAGATTTAATGTTGGTGATGACCAGTTTTACTGCTGTTTCTGAATTCATGACATAGACACAACCTTGATATTTGCCTAAGTCATAAATTTGTCAAATGCACAGAGTCACTGGGGTATTTTTTGGTCAGGCTGTAATTGCTCACCAGTTGATATTTCACATCTAATTAGCTTGGTTTCTTTCAGAGAGGTAGAAACCTCGGAGCAGTCATAGATGCTGGAAAACTTATTTATTATGTGCATCTACATTTTGAAATGAAAAGGTCATATGATAAAAATGGTTGATCTTAATAAGGTCTGCTTAATTTCATATTTCATCACCTTTGAGATATCCCAGGAGGGAATGCCAAGGAAACTCTTAAAGGCTATGATTGTGATGATTTACGTTTCAAATTATAATGATGCTCTTCATTTTAGACAACTTATTTGACATGTTCATAATAGGGACATTTTCCTTTTTCAGAATACTGGAAGTTTTAATAAGCTAGGTTCATTGCAGCCTATTCCTGCATTTTGTACCAAATCATGGTAAGAAAGTAATAACTGATACATTTTTTTTCCTTTTGGTTCCCATCTGACATGGACTGAATTTTGTTCCCCCCAGATTATCATGTTGAAGCCCTAACCCCCAGTGTGGCAGTATTTGGGCCTAACTAAGGTTAAGTGAGGTTATAAGGGTGGGGCCCTAATCTGATAAGATTGGTGTCCTTATAAAAAGTGACAGACACCAGAGCACTTGCTCTCTCTCTCTCTCCAAGTGCACAGAGAAGCCATGCGAGGACACAGCAAGAAGCAGCCTTCTGCAAGCCAGGAGGGGAGCTGTCACCAGGAACCAACCCTACTCACACCTTGATCTTGGACTTCCATCCTCCAGGACAGTGAGAACACAAATGTCTGTTGTTTCAGCTGCCAGCCTGTGGCGTTCTGTCATGGCAGCCTGAGCGGATTGAGGCCCCATCACTCCTGGCATGCGTGTTCCCGTACACAGATACTCGTATTCAGCCCTGTACACCCCAAAGCACTAGGACTATGTCTTCAATGGGGCAGATCGTCAGTGGATGCATCTTTTTTGCATTTAGGTCTATTTGAAAGATGTCTATGGAGAGCATGCAGAGGTGTGAGCTCCATGTCTTGGGGACGAGCAAGTCCCAGACCTCACTGTTAGAGGCCTTGCTCCCAACCATGAGCGAATGTTGTATTTGGCTATTTGTCACACACAGAGCACAGAGCACCAGAGAACAGGCAGAAGGATACACTGATTTCGTGGTAGGATTTCTCCTGAAGGTCCACATGTTTTAATACCGTTGATTACATCAATGCTTCCATCAGTCCCACTATCACAGGGGAAAGTTAATCTGATCCTATCAGTGCCAGGGATGCTGCCGGAGGTGGCCTCTCCCATCCCACTGTCCCTCCAGCATATCCACCTGTGGTCCTTGTTCCTCAGGCAGCTTGATGGCATTTCTACTCAATCCCCATGTCAGGGTTCTGGGCGTTATTGAGTGTGGTGTATTCTCTCTTTGTACCTCCTTCCCATGGAAGTGCCCCATCGTAGGCTGGGCCGTGCCCCCCACCCTCCACCACTTCCCAAGCCTCCCTCCAGGGGAGCAGGGTGGGACACAGGAAAAACCCCCTGACATTGAATTAGCAGCCACTTCTGAACCTTGACATGAAAGGCTCTGTATGTGACCATGCAGGGACCGCCTCAGTGGCAGGGAAAGTTAAGAACAGAGCAATCTGCTCCTCTTCTGAGTCGGTCTTTCCTTTGTCCCACGTCTCCACTGGGCCCCATCTGAATGTCATCCCTTCAAATGGGGAAATAAGAAGGCATCTGTGCTCCTGTGTTATCTGTGATATCTTCGGCACCACCTGGGAGATGGATTTTCTCAGCTCTCAGAGGCTGTGTTAGACATCATCAGAATTTGTCTGCTGAGGAAACAATTTGGGCACAGCGCTGAGTATCTAACTCCTCTGGTACCTTAACCTGAAGGACATCTAGAAACGATTTCACTAATACTTTGAAGAAATTATTGGAGTCGAGCATGATACGATCCAGGTGCCACACTGGCTCAACCATTCTTTGCTTCTCCTGGGATCACTTTCCCACCTATTCAGGATCCATACAAGGAAAGAAAGAAACAAAGCAAAAGAATTAAAAAAAAAAAAAAGAAGAAGAAGAAGGAGAAGGAGTGTCATTTTACCGCAAGAATATTGAAATAAATCTACAGAAGATAAAAATTAACAGCGGTAGTCCCGCAGCGGTGGAACCCTACTTCAAGTGGAATGAAGTAAATGAATGATCTCGTTGGGTCCCATCTGGGAACATAGAGCACGATCTCAAGGAGGAACTGAAGCCCAGGCTCTTTTGCATGATGACAAGGGAATAATAATTTTGAGTTTCTAGGATCGATGAGAGAGGGGTGTGGACGTGAGAGGAAAGGGTTCAGAAGGGCTGGGGAGAGAGAGGAGCCCAAACCCACCCACAAGATACCATCAGGAAAAGAACTCACTCCTGCCAGTGCATTTCCGAGGACCAAAATCTCAGGAAACACTAGCTCGAACTCGGTCCATCCCAGCATGCAAACAAAATGGTTTTCTTTCCAGAATGATCCTCTGCTAGCCATGAAAGGGCTGTAAAATCTCTACACTTATTACCTTATGTTGCCAGTGCTTTGGGGCAATGACAGAAGAGGGAACTTGTCCAATGTAGGGCAGACACTGAGATGGAGAGAAAGCAGAAGCATCAGGTAGCTGAGGACAGGTGAGCAGACAGGTCAGTGATATTAGGGCCCTCGGAATGGAGAGAACAGAGGAAGGTCATCGGGAATTCCCAAGGGCACTGTATTCACTTCCTATGGTTGCTGTGACAAATCACCGTAAATTTAAACACATACTTATTATCTTACGATGCTGGAGGTCAGAGCTTTAACTGGGCTACAATCGGGGTGTTGGCCAGGTTGTGCTCCCTCTGGAGGAGGGGAATCCATTCCTCCTCTTTCCCAGCTTCTAGGGATGCCACATTTGTTGTCATAAGCATGTCTGCATGGTCCCTTTTTCTGTGTAAATTAACATACTCACAGGTTCTTAGGATGAGAATGTGGGCATCCTTAGGGGCCATTGTTTTGCTAACCACAGAGAACTTCCCAAAGTGCAGGAGAGGTCAGGGTGATAAGCATCTGATTTAATTGAAGATTGATTTAACTTATCTGAGTTGCAAGAGGTGCAGCACTAAACTGGTATTGGCATTTTTGAGGATCCAAAGACAATGTGATGGGAATGGGGTGCTCTTTGAAGCTCTGTGTGCGGTCGTGGAATTCACCACACATGTTCACACTGGAGAGCAGATTGTATTCTCTTAATAATTCTCTGAGGTGGGCATCACCCTCTTACTGATGCGAGCATGCCCGAGGGGAAGAGACTGGAAAAATACTTTATTAGAGATATTCTAGGGAATTAAAAGACATTTAAGAAGAGCAAATCGTTTTTTACATTTGTCCATATATGCATTCTTTGTCTATGTGTCTATGTCTTTTTTGTATCTTTATGGTATCTTAAAAATAAGTTATGTTCTACGTGTTCCATTAAAATCTTGTCATGTGGGGGCACCTGGGTGGTTCAGTTGGTTAAGCGTCTACCTTCGGCTCAGGTCATGATCTCGGGGTCCTGGGATCTTGCTCAGTGGGGAGCCTGCTTCTGCCTCTGCTGTTCACCCTACTTGTGCTCTCTCTCTGTCAAATAAATAAATAAAATCTTTAAAAAAATAAAATAAAATCTTGTCACATATACTTATGTGCAAGATCCTTTCACACACCTCAGTCACGAATACTGTGGCAGGCTACGTGGGCTTCATTTGCAAATTCATACACAGCCTCTTCTGCTTCTTGCTTCTCTCAGATAGTAACGCTTTGTAAAGATTCCTCAGGTCAATGAAGAACATTTAATGGACCACATACTGTTTCTTGTTCATCTGTTTCTTTTTTTTCTGTCTTCCCCTTCTCTGCTAAGACCTTTTATCTTTCCATTTGTTTGAACAATGCTTGCCATTCTTGGAGCATTTTATTTTATTTTATTTTATTTTATTTTAATTTTTTTTTTATTCTTATGTTAATCCCCTTACATTACAACATTAGTTTTAGATGAAGTGTTCCATGATTCATTGTTTGTGCATAACACCCAGTGTCTTGGAGCATTTTATAAAAGCTGCTTTAAAGTCAGTCTTCGACAGATATTTTCAACATGTGTGCCGTTTTGGCCTTGATGTTTATTGCATGCCTCTTGCCATGTAAGTGATGCATTTCTGGTTCTTCATGTGCTGAGTAATTTTGGATTGTATTCTGGGCACTTTGAATATTATGTCATTGAACTTTTGAGTCTTTTTTTAAAGCCTCTGGAGAATATTGATATTCCCTGTATTTACAAAATGATTAAAGAAGACAATTCCGTCACACAATCAAATTTCACGCAACACTTCATAGAGTGGGAGGTCTCCATTCAGAGAACTGACAACGGCACGGAAGGGGGGAAGCTTTTACGGGATAAAGAATAAGGACAAAGAAGTCCATGTAGAGCCCAGAGCTGGCTTGGCAACTGGGGACTGGCTGAGTGGCTATACTGTTTCTGGCCAAGTGGAGCATTTATGGAGGCACGAAAGTTATCTATGTGTTGGTTTGCTGACGTGACACCCTGGGCGGGAGGGGGTCCACCTGAGATCTGGGAATTTCTTTCAGCCCTGCTCCAGTAAACAGTCACCGTCTAGGCTGTCAGTCACATCCAGTCCTCCTTGGCCCTGGTTTGAATGTCCGTTCCGTTCTCACAGCCTGTGTAGCACTATTAGGATCCGAAGCCGTGTGTGTGAGTGACACTGAGTCTAGGACCTCGGCAGGGTCACAACCCTTAGCTCAATTCTTACACTCTCTCATGTGCTGCTTTAGGTAAGACCAGTGCGTGTGTGCTTAGAGGCTGAGCCCTGGAATAAGTGAACCACTCCTGGGGCTGCTTTTCCACGGTCTTCTCTTCCCAAAATCTTCTCTGTTCTCTCTAGTTCCTTAAAATTCCCCTTTGGAATCCTGAAAACCTAGAGTTGATTTATCCTTCTGTGCTGTGTACTTCCCAAGATGATGCCCACAATTAAGGCCAAGTGAAGCAAGGACACAAAACAAGGAAACAAAGATATTCACGCACCTTCCAAGGTCAACACTCCTCTGCTCAATGAGGAAGGTGCTCTCCCTCATAGATCAGGCTCCTGTGGGCCCACTGCCTTTGTCCCTCCAGGAGACATCTTTGTTGCTCCTTGAACTTGAACTAGAAAATTTCTCCTGGAAATCTCTTTGTCCACCCTGGTGCCTATGCTGGGTTTCTGGCCACGAGAAGTAATGAGGTTGCCATCAGTTTAAGTGGAACTCTGAATGCTGGTCTTCCTCACCACCTACCTGGTACCATTTACCTTCTGGAGCTCTCAGACGGCTGACCTCTGTGTTCAGTCCAGTCTCATAGGTACACTCATGGATGTCTCCTCCAAGTCACCTGGACCTGGATCCCTGATTCCGGGTCCTCATCCCAGTCTCCACATCCTGGGATTCAAATAATCCCTGTCTTCTAACTGGAGATGAACTTGACAGAGCTTTCTGTATGTACTACTTAACTTGTTGCTCATCTGATACTTATTATTCCACCAATTTACAAGGGAAGAGATTCAGACAAAGAGCCTGAACCACACAGCTGATACGCAGCAGAAGAGACTCAAACCTCTACCTTCAAATTCTAAGTTGCAACTTTAGTGCCACTCCTGGAATTCTTTATAAGCAGGATAATCAGCTGGGACACCTATTGTTATGGGACCAAGATTTTCTTCCTGGGACAAGAAATCATATGTTTTGCGTAAAACAGAATTTTCTTCCCCTAGACTTGAATTAAGATGATGATCATGATTTCGGTGGGAACTGAGTAAAGTCCAAACAACTAATTACTTGTGGAAATATGTGTGTGTATATTTTCTCCCTCAAACCTATCCATATGTGTGTCAAGATAAAAGGATAACCACTATCGCACTCTACTTCCCAGATCTTGGTATTTATGTATTTATTCTTCATATATCCGTATGGCTTTTCCTTCGGGAACTTTATAATGAAAAGTATCAAGATCTCTGGTTGAGTTTTTTTTTTTTTTTTTAAGATTTTATTTATTTGACAGAGCACAAGCAGAGGGAGAGAGAGGGAGAAGCAGGTTCCCTACTGAGCAAGGAGCCCGATATGGGACTCGATCCCAGGACCCTGGGATCATGACCTGGGCCAAAGGCAGCCGCTTAACCAACTGAGCCACCCAGGCGTCCCTCTCTGGTTGAGTTTATCAAACTATATTTCTCTAATAGAAAATACTGTTTTATTTCCTTGGGGTCCGATAAAAAAAAAAAACATGAAATGAAGTCTTTTATTTTTCCTTTATAGAAAAAAATATTACTGGGATGGCTAATTGTAATTATATAACTTCTGAAACAGAATACTGAAATCAATGAATATATATTTCCTAATTTTTGTATATACATAAACCTTCCTAAGTACCATCTTTTCATATTGAGAAATAGGGATATAATACTTTTCTACTAAAGTTGAAAATGAAAATTCCTTGTTTGAAAAAAACTCTGCAAATGAAAGCCCTCTCACCAGAACTCCCCTGATGGAATTTGCTGGAGGCACCTGGTGTCTCTGAATTTTAATAATCCCTTTATAAAAAAGTTTTCTTTTTTATCACCCACACGGAATGGGAGCATTTGTTTTCAATCTTGCATCGCCCTGTGCGAAATCAAAATAATAAACCCGGCATCTCCTCATTCCACCCGAGGCTTAGAGAAGTATGCCCTGCAAACCCTCCTTGTCCTTTGATAAACACTCCCAGGAGGCTTCTTGCACACCTTGGAGGCTTCCAGGGCTAGTCTTTGCAGTTTCCCTTTCCGAAAGGATGAAGCTGAAAAATGTATTAGAGGAGGAAAAGAAACAGATTTGGCATCCGGTTATGTAATGGAATATCTCATTTGGCACCAGAGGGAAGAAAGCTCTAAAGGGCTCAGGAGATTCTTTGTCTTAAGTAAACCATAAGAAACGGCGAACAGTCCCTCGCCTTTTCCTTTCCTGTGTTTGGGGAAAAGTGTCATCCTCATGATGGTGGCAGGTGCTGAGCAGATTGTCGCTTGGGGGAGTGGAAACCAGGGGACCAGGAGCCCCTCACTGCCTCCTCACCCTGGTGGCGCCGTGTCTCTCGCCCCGTCCAGAAAACCTCCTGGTAAGAGCAAGCGCGAGGGGTTTGGAGCAAAGCTATTCATGTAAATGTATTTCCAGATGGTTATGTTCTCCTTTGTAAGTTCCTATTTCTGCTTACTAGACAACATGGTTGTCGTGACAAAATAAAACACACAGGACAATGGAATTGCTGACCATCCAGCAGATGTGAGTAGCACCATTATATCTGCACCTTAATTCAAGTAAATTAAAAAAGGAAAAAATGCATCTAAGTGCCAAACTAGATGTCTCCAAAAAGTCCTGTCTAATTGTAACATTATGTGATTCTAGAAAACTATTAGGAGTGATGCCTAATCCAAGCTATTGTACATATAACCAGGAGCACCTGGGTGGCTCAGTCGGTTAAGCATGTGACTCTTGATTTGAGCTCAGGTTGTGATCTCATGGTCATGGGATCGAGCCCTGTGTCGACCTCTTCACTCAGCAGGGAGTCTGCTCCTCTCCGCGCTCATGCTGACTCTCCCTCTCTAAAATAAATGAAAAAATCTTTAAACATATATATATATATAACCAAATATTATTTTTACGATTATTTTATGTATAATTTCATATGTATTACCACATTATACACACATACACATGGGTATGTGTATAGATGTTCGTGTAGCTATAAACCCACAAGTACTTTTACAGCGTTTGCGGACTTTGTAAAATTATTTTGCATGTTGTTTTTCCAAGTATTTAAAACATTCAGTCTGATTTACATTTACTTTTTGAATTTCACTTAAGTTGAGTTCCTACATTGTTACCACGGCATTTGTTTGAATAATGGATCTATTCAGCAAAGAAAAGCTTTAGCCTGGTCAAATGATAACTTCTGAATCAACTAGGACTCAAATGCTGACATTTAACTGAATTGTTAACCCAAATTTCATTATAAATTAAGGACCAAAATGGGGCAACGGGTTGGTTCAATTGGTTAAATGTTTGCTTTCAGCTCCGGTCATGATCTCGGGGTCCTGAGCTCGAGCTCCAAGTGAGCAGGGAGCCTGCTTCTCCTTCTCCCTCTGCTCCTCTCCCTGCTCACTTACTCTCTATCAAATAAATAAATAAATAAAATCTTTAGAAAATAAATTAATTAAGGAGCAATTAAGGAAAACAACTCAGACTTCTGCTTAAACATTCAAAATGCAGTACTACTTTTTCCTGAGCCCTTGTGATGATCATGCACTTATGACATATACAGCATTTGTGAAGGAAGTGGGTTGAGACTGACACCATGCCTGTCGCATCAGATGTCATTCCACTGCTGCGTGGAGAGATGAAGGTGCTTGTTTACTGAAGGTGCCCAGGACACGGGCTTGCTGGGACAACAGCCAAGGGCCCGTGGGGGACAGAGCTGGGCATGTCCAGTCTGCACGCGCCTGTCCACATTGACAGTCATTTGTTGGTGCTGTTATTTCTGAACTCATTTTTTTTTTAAGATTTTATTTATTTATTTGAGCCAGAGAGAATGAGATAGAGAGCATGAGAGGGAGGAGGGTCAGAGGGAGAAGCAGACTCGCTGCCGAGCAGGGAGCCCGATGCGGGACTCGATCCCGGGACTCCAGGATCATGACCTGAGCCGAAGGCAGTCGCTTAACCAACTGAGCCACCCAGGCGCCCTGAACTCATTTTTTTCTTGATCATTATAAAGTTACTATAGGAAATTTGGAAGTAAAAGAAAGAAAAACTGATTTACCCACATCTCACTATCTTGATAATCCATTGGTGATGATTTGATGATTTGGTGTATTTCTTACAAGTGACATTCTATGAAAAAAAATATATATATACATGTCTGTGTGTGTATATGTATATATATGTACACAGAGAGAAATTTATGTTTTGAAAGTGAAGTTTCCATAAGTTGGCGTTTTGTGTGTGTGTTTTCACATCAGTACCTTAAGTGTTTCCTGTGTGAGCAGCAGGTGAATATCAAGTTCTGAAATGCGGGAATGCAAGCATGGACAGGAGGCTGTGAATCCCTGGAGCCTTGGGTGTGGTTCAAAGGCTCAGGAAGAGGAACTGTGAGCCATTTGTATGTTAATCACCTGCTGTATGCCCCATTAAAGACCTCCTTTTTCTTTGTATGCCTCTTTGCATCCCCACTGTGGCTCCTGGTTTAAAGCCAGGGAGGTGAGCACGGAGGTGAGTCCCTTGCATAGCGCTGCAGACTTACAATACAGACCCCTAAATGTATAGGTTAGCTCATCTCAAAAGTAGTGTCTTTATCAAAATGAAGCCCAGAGCATGTTTTCATCATCCAGCCTCATCTTCCATGTTCCACTGGCAACCATCAGCAGATCCTGAGGCTGTCAAGCTGCACAGAAGAGATACCGTGGAGCTCCTGGATACTAAGAGATGCTATTCCACTGCCATTGTCCTATGCACTTCTAGAGTCGGAGGCTGAAAATAATAAAAAGCATGTAAGAATGAAGACAAGTGATTAGGCAACTTTTATTGATATGGGGGCAAATTTCTCAAGGGGACCCAAGAATACATAGAAAGAACAGAAAAATCACTTCTATTAATGACACCATAACAAACATATTTTACTTTCCAAAAAAACAGAGCTTGGAAGGCAGCTAAGGAAAAGCTGAGACTCAGAAACTCTTGCATATCTATTTCTCCCAGCCTGCTGGCTGCCCTGGTTCATGTGCCCCTGAGTATAGAGCAGATGATAGGGTCTTCTCCTTGGAGAACTTATTAAATGTCCAGCACCCTGAACAGCTCTCTCTCCGGAGCCCCGTGAACAGGAATGCATGAGTGCTCACAGGTGAGGGCTGTTATTACCATAGTGTCGGCCAAAACACTGCCCACCTACTTTCCCACCACACCCGTGGAAAGCGCCATCTTCCCTCATCCTAGCCATACTGGATATGGTCAGTCCTTTTACACTGCTATCAATGTGATGCGTGAAAAATATGTCCTTGTTGCTTTCATCCCATTTCCATTGTCATCAGTGGACTGGATAATCTTTCACGTGTGCATTGCTCATCTGGATCTTTTCTGCGATTACTGTCATGTGTTCTACTCTTCTACAGATGGCATTGTATTTTTATACATTTTTCGTAAAAAGAATGTAATAACTATCTTCTGGACGCTTCCTATGACCCAGTCATAGTGCCGAGGCCTTGATAGACCTTACTTAATTGGATCCTCAAAAATGAAATAGAATAATCATCATCTTCCACTTTGCAGATGCACACACTAAGGGGCAAGGAGGTGAAATTACTTTACCAAGATCACATAGTTAAGGATTGCACAGTGCCTGGCAAATAGGATAGTAGGTCCTCACTGAGTAGTAGCTAACATTATGTCCTGTATTACTGCATCACTGTTTCCTCTTTCCCTCCCTGCCCCACTCTTTAATTTTTTAAGATTTTATTTTTTTAGAGAAGTTTGGATCCATAGCAAAATTGAGAGGAAGGCACAGAGGGTTCCCATATCCCCTGCCCCACACATGCACAACCTTCTCCACTATCAGCAACCCTCCCCCAGTACATTTGTTACAATCATTGAACCCACACGGATACACCATAATCACGCAGAGTCCATGGGCTACATTAGGGTTCGCTGTGGCACTCCTGGACCTGTACATGCTATGGGTCTGGACAAATGTTTAATGACATGCATCTATCACTACAGTGTCACGCCGAGTATTTTCACTGCCCTAAAAATCCTCTGTGATCTGCTACTCATCCCTCACTCCTCCCAGCCCCTGGTGACCACTATCTTTCTACTGTCTCCATAGTTTTGCCTTTTCCAGAATGTCAGAGAGTTGGAATCACACAGAATGTAACCTTTTCAGATTGGTTTCTTCCACTTGTAATGAATTTAAGTTCCTTGTATGATTTTTTTTTTTTTTTTTTTTTTTGGTCTTGATAGCTCATTTCTTTTTAGTGCTGAATAATATTCCATAGTCTAGATGTGGCAGTTTATCCATTTACTGAAGGACATCTTGGTTGCTTCTAAGTTTGGCAATTATGAATAAAGCTGTTATAATCGTGGCTGTACAGGGTTTTGCAGGTTGTGTGTATAGACGTAAGTATTCAACTCATTTGTTCATTTGTGTAAATACCAAGGAGGATGATTGCTAGACCATATGGTAAGACTATGTTGAGTTTTGTAAGAAACCACCAAACTGTTTTCCAACGTGGCTGCACCATGTTGTGTTCCCAGCAGTCATGTCTAAGAGCTCCTGTTGCTCATATCCTCGTCAGCATTTCGTGTTGTCATGGTTTTGCATTTTGGCCAATCTCCTGGGTGTATAGCGGTATCTTGTTGTTTTAAATTGCAGTTCTCCAGTGACATCAGATGTGGAACATCTTCTCATATGGTCATTTCCATCTGCATCCCTTCTCAGTGACATCTCTGTTCAAGACTTTTGCCCATTTTTAAAATACGTTGCTTGTTTTCATATTAAATTTAAGAGTTCTTTATATATTTTGGATAAAAGTCTTGTGTACTATATCTTTTGCAAATCTTTTCTCCCACTCTGTGGCTGGCTTTTGATTCTCTTGACAGTGTCTTTCTCAGAGTGGAAGTTTTTAATTTTAGTGAAATCCAGCTTGTCAGTTATTCCTTTCAGGGATCATGTCTTTCCTGTTATATCTACAAAGTTATCTCCAGGCCCTAGGCCATCTGGTTTTCCCAGAGTTTTACAGTTTAGGGTTTTACATTTTGATCTATGATCCATTTTGATATAACTTTTGTCAAGGGTCCATCTAGATTCACTGTTTTTGCATGTGGATGTCCATTTTTCTGCCCCATGTCTTTTTTTTTTTTTTTTTTTTTTAAAGATTTTATTTATTTATTTGACAGAGAGAGACACAGCGAGAGAGGGAACACAAGCAGGGGGAGTGGCAGAGGGAGAAGCAGGCTCCCCGCGGAGCAGGGAGCCCGACGCGGGGCTCGATCCCAGGACCCTGCGACCATGACCTGAGCCGAAGGCAGACGCTTAACGACTGAGCCACCCAGGCGCCCCTCTGCCCCATGTCTTGAGGAGACCGTCTTTGCTCCATCGTGTTGTCTTTGCTCCTTTGTCACAGATCAGTTGAGTGTATCTATGTGGGTCAGAGTTGCCTTTTTAAGGGGATTTTAGGAGCACTTTGTGCATTATGACCATTACCCTGTTATTAAACGTACATGTTGCAAGCATCTTCTAGACTGTTGTTTGTTTTAATTTTGTTAATGGGGACTTTTAGACAGAAGACCTTAACTTCTAACTGTATAATCTCTTAATTAATCTCTTTTACATCTCTGTGCTTTCTACCTTACACAAAAAGGTGTAAATTATACAAATATTATTTTAATTTTTCTTCCAACAGTCTTAACATATTCTTTTGCTATTATGTGAATCTACACAGTTATCTTTTTGTGTATGATAAAGACTAGGAAGGATTCAAACTTAATTTTCCCCAAATCGATAGTCCGTTTTTTCTAAAAGATATGAGGCATAGTCCATATTTTCCTTGCTCTGTTACAGTGACATTTTTTCTCATGTCCTTATCATAAAAAGGGTGAGGTCTTCTTCCCTGACAGCCTAGCATGGGTTTTCTGTTTTTACCTGCCCTATGAATTGGGCCACCAGCTTGTGGGGCTCCCTGAGAAGCTCTGTGCCTCTTTGCTATGTGTAGCATTGATTCGCAGACTGCATGGAGTTGAGAAGCTGACGTGTGCACAGACTAAAGCTCAACCCCGGGGCACAGTGCATCTCTCCCGTGATTCACGCTCCTCTCCCCCGTTGTTAGAGATTTCACATGCATGTCTCAGGTATTGGGGGAATTATTTCCTTACTTTTCTTTCAGCGGAATTATGGCATTTTTGTTATAAAGTGTTTTCATATCTTATTCTGGTACAGAGACAAGTCACTGTTTCTAGTTCTTACAACTGGCTGCTTCGCTCCATTTGCAAAAGGCTTTCACTCATCCTCCCGGATTTCCTGGGCCTCTAATTACACAGTTGGAAAATGTCAATTTTCTCTACCTTATTTATTTTTATGCTCATCACAGTGATGAGAATGTCCAGGTCAGTGGTGACCATGGCACAAAGAGCAGAAATCCTGGACATCCACGAGACCCTAATGGAAGTGCGTCTCTTCCAACACCCGTGGGACCGTTCCCGTGGGATTCCAGCGGACAGCCTGTGTCCGTGTCAGGCACTCTCCTCTGTTCCCTCTTTGCCGAGTCTCTTTGAAGGAACAGTGGTGAATTTTATCCCATGCTATTTCAGCCTCTGAGGTAATCATATGTACATAAATTTTCTATCTGAGTATGCTAATGTAATTAATTCCATTAATACATTGCCCCACCTTTTAATAACCTTGAAAGGTAAGTACTGTCATACCTACTCCTGCAGATCCTCACACTGTCACTCAGAGAAGATCAGTAGCTCACCCCTGATACCAGCCATTAAGTGGCAGAGTCAGGATCAAAGCAGTTTTGTCTGGCCCCAAAGCTCCCCACCTGCCCTGCCATAAAGCCTAGGGTGAAAGTATTCTTTTATCCATCCCTTCAGACTGTGAGCACCACCGACTTTTGAGAAGGACGAAGGACAGGGAGAGGTATGTGTACGGAGTGTCCCGGGAGACAACCGGTGCACCGCCCCGGGCACGGTCCCACCGGGGGGTTCTGGGGGAGCTGTGGTTGGAGGCCAGCCGCCCGCAGGGGTTCCTCAGCCTCCACGGCCATGTGCAAATTACTTGCAGAGCCACCCGTCCCCAGCCGAGAGCCTGTCAAGGCCACCACTGCTTCCCTGGGAGGAACCATGGGGAGACAAGAGCACTCCGCTTTTAGCCAAGGGTGGCTGGCTTCCCATACTCTTCTCTGCTTTGGTGGTGTGGGTGGGGGGTAGGTAGCCAGTGTCCCTGCTAAGCTGAGGCCCTGAGACAGACTTTGTCATGAGTCGGCATCATCTTTGTGTTGGCTATAGGCAATTCCATGTTGTGGAGCCCCTGCCCCCACCCTTGGCCTGAACCCTCTTCCTCCTGGTCACGGTTTCTGTCATTCATTATAACAGGGGCACCAGCTAGGCCCGGGCCAGCCTGGAGAGCCCACCAGCCTCCCCCCGGTTTGTCCATTGACTGACCTCCTGCCCTCTGCCTGCACGCCCCCGGCAGCCTGAGCGGACTAACACACCAGCGTGTGTGCTCCACCCAAGCGAGGAGCATCTCTCCAGTTCTTCCAACCACGGAGCAGACTCGGCAAAGCAGAGGGACTTCTCTCCCAGGTCTTCACGTCTGCCTTTCACACGCTCAACTGCTGGCCTCCACAGGCTCTTGGCCTCTGACTTAGTTTTGCCCAGAAGCCCTTTTCTTTTCAAGGGGTTAAAACCCACGCTATCCAAACAAAATTCATCTTGTCTTCAGTGTAGACATGCCCAAAGTAGCCTTTTCTGTCCCTCCACGACCATAAGAAGTAAATACAAACATTGATGTCCACACAGACTGAAGAATGTAGGGGAAACCTACCTGTGGAAACATGTACACGGATGCTGAGGCATATGCTTATGTGCACGCACATGTTCACACACACACACACGCACACACACACACTCACTCATGCACATACATGTTCACATGCACACACGTACATGTTCATGCACATACACACTTGTTCATGCACATGCATGCACACACAATGCTCATGCACATGCGTGCACACACACGTATGCACATGCTCATGTGCACACATAGGCTCATGCACATGCATGCACACACATGCTTATGCACATGCATGCACACAAACAATGCTCATGCACATGCATGCACCACACATGCTCATGCAAGTGCATGCACACACATGCCCATGCACATGCATGCACACAAACAATGTTCATGCACACACATGCTCGTGCACACGCATGCACACGCATGCTCATGCACATGCATGCACACACACAATGCTCATGCACACACTCACGCTCATGCACATGCATGCACACGCTCATACACATACTCACACACTGACACACACACACACGAGTAATAAGACACCAAGGGTCTCCAAGTGTGGGTGAGTGGAGTGGTATTTAAGTCTCCTTTATTTGTCATATTAATTTCTGTGCTGTCCAGAGGCTGCATTGGTGGCCCTCCCTTCTCCTAGCTTGATTTTTATTCATTGCCTTTCTCCTTGGTTGCCTTTTCCCAGAGGCGGTGCGATTGGGGTTAGGGCCAGGAGTGCATCCCTTAGGAAGCCAGCGGCTTCCAGGCGGGGGAGACGTGGGGGAGCAGAGACTGATTGACACCTGTTATTTCATTACCGCGATGGCCTTTCACATAATGAGGAAGGAAGACTTCCAGGCAGCCACCTTCCGTCTTCAGGCAACGTTTCCTAGGCCCTCTGTATCCGGCTCTCGCCTTCATTTCTCTGAGCCTTGCTCTCCTGGGTCTTCTCGGGAAAATGCAGTTCCTCGGGCCTCGGCACCTGGAGGACGAGCTGTGGCCCGGCCACTGGACCCCAGGGCCCACCTCCCAACGCCCGAGCTCTCAGATGTCTGCCCTCCCCAGAATAAAGCAGTTTCCCACGCGGGGCTGAATTTTAGGATATAAAGCAAAGATTCCTCTTTAGCCGCCGTTGCTGTACCAGTGAAGTGGTGCATCGGTCTGCACCCTCTTCTTGTCTCTGGAGTCCCCGTGTTCTAAATTGATGTTATAACATTCCTGAAACCATCCATCCCAATGCAGAGCCAGGGCACACACGCGAAGCCACGCTGCCCTCGCCGGGGCTGGCCAGCTCCACTCCTGGACACCACGCGCTGCCCTGTTGTCGTCACCTTCGATTCTCTCCCACCACTGAGCCCCAGCCCCCCACCGCGGGGACCAGGTGCCTTCCTCACTCCTCCCCCAGGGCTGCTGGGCCCTGTTGGACATGGGACCAACAGGCCATGGGACCACCTTGTGCAGTGATATTTCATGCCCTGAACAAATGTGGGGCACCTTCCCTGCCCCGCCTGTGGCTGTGTGGGGAGCCACGTGCCCTGAGTGGGACTGAGTGCAGTAAGGGGCAGAGAGCAGAGTGCATGGAGGGGGAAGGGAAGGGAATGACCTAAGACCTAAGACCACCTCCCTAAAGTGCAAAGCTAACATAGAAGGCGGACGTCCTCAGCTCATTTTTTAGTGATGAACTGCACACCATGGTGACAAGTGTTTTTGCCACTGTGGGAGCCTCTGCAGGCAGCCTGAACCACAGATGCTACCCAGGGCCTTTAGTTCCCTCCGAAGTTGCCATCTTCTTCTACTGCCTCCTGTTTTCTCAGCTTCAGATTCAGAGGCTTCCAGCTGAAAAGTAACAAACATGCATTGGTGGGATTCTCTGAATCAGGGCACTCGGGACAGAGAGAATCTAGGTCAGTCTTCAAACCCCACCGGAGAAGAATTCTTCTAGGATATTCTGCCACTTGTTCATGCAACACCACATTACCCTCCCCATCCCCATGAGCAAAAACACCCTCTTTGATGCTTAGGAACCTAGTGAGGAGAAGCAGTGAGTTCAGTAGTGGTGGGGGACTTGCCCTCCTGCTCTCCATCATGCTGTGTCAGAACGGAAGCGCTCCCCAAGGCGGGAAACCACCACACAGCCTCTCAGGCTTGTTTCCTGCAGCATTTCGTGGGGCGACATAGGACCAAGGCCCGAATGATTCCTTCACCTTCTAGGAGGCCACCTATCCCGGCTAAGGAAGCTTGGCCTCCCCCAAACTCCCCATGCCCAGGCCGGCCATTCCAGAACCTCCTTCTTGGAGGATTTAGGACATGCTACCACACAGTTTAAAAACATCTCTCCTCCACATTATTTTTCACATCCTCAGAATTTTTGTTTTTCTTTCTTGCACCCTCAGTGTATTCTTTAGAAAATGACAGGCCAGATGAGCTGATCAATCTCACCCATCTCTGCTTTTAGGTCCTAGAGCCTTTTTCTCCCTCTTCAAGCTGTCCCTACTTGCTCCATGTGGAGGAGAGGCAGGCCTGCATGCCCCCCTCTCAGCTCTCAGCTCGGGGGCAGGCAGCACTCCTCAAGGAAAGAGCCTGCTCATATTGTGTGTTGGGGCGGGGGGGCTCTTTGGCTGTAGAAAGGGATCATTGAGCCAACTGCAGGATGCAATCTGGGAAAAACCCATGACCATGTTTTCGTTTCATTCTGGATGCTTGCCCACTAATAAAAGTGCTGGCTGAGCAAGAGCATGGGGCTAAATATAAGTCCGATTCGTGCACTAGGGGGATAGCCAGGCCAGGCAGCTTGGCAGCATCGTCTATTTCTCACATTCTGCAAAAATGAGGTTTTGAACTATTTTCCTCATTATTTATTGAAGAAGTGAAGAGAAAATTCATGAAGACAAGGATTGTCAGAGCTGGAAAAGGCCTTTCAAAAGTCTTTACTTCTGTTTGCATTCATTTATAGAAGTGGGGAGCCAGGGGCATGAGTTGGGGAGGGGAAGGTGACTGCGTTCAGATCAGGAGCGGTGGGTGGCAGCATCGACAGGGACTGAGTTCCTGGCCCCAGCCCTGGTCTGTCCCCACCTACAGCTGCTCTTTGGGACATTGGCTGTGGTTTTATGACCCTTCTTCCTTGGGTGCGAGCTTACATACAGTTTTCACCATTGAAAAATAAATCATGAGAGGGAGGGGTATTCTCCTTTGTGCTTAGCTTAATTCAAATGTTGTCAAATACTTGAAAGGTGAAGCCTGGAATTTTAAGAGGAAAATGGTAAAATTTTAAAACAATGTTAAAAGTTAGCACAGTTGATTGAAATCTTCACCATAACCCTTATTATTTGTATGCAACAGAACTTTGAAGAGTGCCTTTGATGGGCAATATTGCCCTTCTCCCTTGTCCCTGAAAGGCCATCACTGTGGGGGGTGAGATGGACCAGTAGGCCGCTCAGGTGCCTGGCGAGTCTGAGAACTTGAGAGCAGAAGAGGCTCCATTATGGGAAGTGTGAGATAGATAGATAGATATGTATAGGGTAGTAACATTTGGAGGAATTAATAAGTCTTCATCTTCTGGTGTTTAATGCTTTCTGAAGAAAATCTTTATTCCTGCAGGTCAAATTGCTTCATTAATAAAATCCAGCCATTAAAAATAATTTCTTTTGGTAGAAAAAGATTACTCTTTATGTGAATCAATTACTTTCTTCACTCGCTATAAAGTCACCTTGGGAATGAATGTAACCAATATTGTAACCAAAACTGGGGGGTTGCAGAAAGGCAGAGAACTAAATTCTTTCCATTGCCCGAGAAAGAATGGCCCTAAGCCTCGGGTTCCTGTGGTTTGTGGTATTAAGGAGAATCAGGACATGCTGAAGCCATGGGGCCCTTCCACTGGCCACTGTGCCCTGAGGCTTTGGCGACTGGATAAAGGGAGGGTCCCTGCTAGGCAGGAGTTAACTGATGCCCCCTCCACTGGCCACCTCCTTTATTTATTTATTTTAAACTTTTTTTTTTTTAGAGAGGAGGAGACGGGCAGAGGCTGAGGGAGAGGGAGAGAGAGAATCTTAAACAAGCTCCACACTCAGCATGGAGCCCGACATGGGGCTGGATCTCATGACCCTGAGATCATGACTTGAGCCTGAAATCAAGAGGGGGACACTTAACTGACTGAGCCACCCAGGTGCCCCCGGCCACCTCCTTGTCAGTTGTCTCATATGTTCCTGGCATCATGTTTCATGATGGACAGAGCGGTATAGCGATGCCTGCTAGATGTTCCAGTCTTGTTAGGGCATGACTTGTGGGTAAGACTGGGGCTTCTCCACACACCCCCAGATCAGCCCGATGAGAGGCAAAGACCCAGTGCAATACATGAGAAACCAACAAGGTCTGCACTGCACCCCCTATCACAACCCAACCAACCTGGTCTTTCTGTGGGAGTTCTCCCCCACCACCCTGCCGGCCCACGTCCCACGAACCACCAAGTCCCATGAACGCTCCTGCTGAGGACCCTCAGCACGCTCCCACTGCCCAGTTCTGACATGCCACGTTTGCCCCTGAATCCCCCCCACTGTCTCCTACCTGGTCCTGCTGCTTCCAGGCTTTCCCCAAGCAGTGCAGCCAGGCCGTGTGCACAGCCACATTTTGTTTTCTTCTGAAGTACTTCTAAACCACTCACAATTTACAACAGGCTGTACTATGAGTGACTGGCCATGGTGAAGGGTTAAAACAGCAGACAAACTGCCCTACTCCACAGCGTAATGGCAGCTTAGGATCAGACTCAGGTGGAAGTGCATGGCCTTCCCAACTCTAACATTCTAGGAGGTGGAAAATACAACCGAAATGCCAATGAACTTCCCATGGAGCTTTAGAAGGGTGATGGAGACCTGTATTGGGCTATGACGCACGCACTCCCTGTAAAGGAAAACTTAGCACTGCTGTTTGCAGAATGCCAGGCTTGCAGCAGGGAGAACTGATGTGTTCAAGGACATCCGGTGCGGTGCCAGCCACATGCTCAGACTCAGGGAGGCACAGAGGTAACACTCAGGACTCAGGTCTCCTCTGGGCTGCTAGGTCATTGTGCATGTACAAATCACACTCCCTGCATTCTTCAGGAAAGAATGGTGTGAATTCATCATATGATTCCTCATTCTGATGACTTGGGAACGTTTTCCTCCAGGAAGAGGCACCAAGCCCAGGGTCCTTCTTGCTGTATTTATTTATTGCTGATCTGAAAGGGAAAAGGCCAAAGAGTTGCTATGGAAACCACAATAGGTGGAACTGACAACTGGTCCATCTGAAGAGGTGGATGCACCAGAGAACCAGAGAAAATGCACCTCGGCCTTACGCACTGGCCAGCATTTGAAGTCCTGGCCAGGACACCCCTCACCTTCATCCTCCTGTGCATCTTAGCCCCAGCCGTGAGGTTCTCCTGCCCCGGTCCCTACCTAACCAATTATCTGGACTCCCAGCAATCATTCTTGGCATCTCCCATCCATGCTCTTCCATAGTCTGCACAGTACAAAACTGCAAATCTTACCAAATACTCCACCCCTATGCTGACTGGCCGAGCCCAGCCCTGACCACTTCTCAAGCACTGTCTCTCTCAGCTGCGGACTACACCCTGGTGTGCAGGTCCTCATACGACTCACCCACAGCCCTTCCTGCCTAGGGACCATTTGCACGCAGGACCCCTTCGCATAGAGCATCCCCATGCTGAGCCACGGCTTCCTATTTTGTTCATCCCTGTATTCTTGACCCTTGGCGTATTCCTGGCAATGTGGTGTGGGAAGCATTGGGACAGTAAGAACGCTCAAGGCTGTGAGAAGCTGGGAATGATCAGGCTAAGAACAGGCAGTCCGGAGGGTTTGGCTCCATCAGGAGGAAGTGCCTGGCACTCTGGTGTCCTAGGACAGGTAAGAGAAGGTGAAGCCTTTCCAACAATGTCAGTGTTTGGTGACAGTAATGAACATTAAACTTTAGTATAAAACAGGGGCCAGTCCTTCCACAGGGGTTTTATAGTTTTATGTTGGATGATTGCAGTGACCATCCAGCAGGTGTCCTTGCGTACTCATCTCCTTCCCTGGACCCAGCTTGAGAGAACAAAGATCTTAGTCCTCCTTATTTTCACAGCACGGGGTCTGGTGCATAGTACATGGCGGACAATCGTGTTATTGATTCCCTTGCTCTGCTGCAGCATTATGATTTTATATAGTAAATCCGGCAAGTCTCTATAATTTGCACTAGCAATTGACTCCAAAGCCAGCTCCTCAAAGTAAACTTCAAATGTGGAAGCATACCCCATTTCCATTTCTCAGAGCAGCTCGTGTGTGAAGAGAGCCAGACATGAGGAGGCCCCAAGTCACAGGTGTTCACCCATCATGTGGTGCAGGTGCTTCGCCGGCAGAGTCAGCTCCCTCGGGGCTGTCCTGAGATTGCCAACCCTCTGAAGGGGGAAACCAGGAGAAAGATGGGCCGCTCGGGGTCATTCAGTAGGTGTGTTCTTAGTCATGCGTATCCAGGAGTGATGTGGGGGGAGTGGGGGGAGTGCCCGGCTGGCTCATTAGCATGCACACTTATTCTAGTCATGACTAGAACAATTAATCACACCAGCTCGAAGCCAGACTGCCAATTTCCATGGTGCTATCTATTAATTTTAAATGAATGCTGTGCCCTTTGTCAATGAGCTTGTGGTGCTTCATAATAAGAGAATAAACATAAGTACATAATGAAAGAACATTCTTGACATCCATTTTTTTTAAATGACGTCACCTTGGAGCTCTGATTTCAGTGTGGGAGCAGAGCGGCAGCCGAGAGCGCTGTGTGAGAGGGACCCTGGGGTGCAGGAGACCCCACGCCCAGCAAGCCTCCCGCAGTTCCTAGTTCTGGGATCTCGGGTCAGCTGGTCTGCCCTCCGGCAGTGCCCCTACTTCATTCTGTTAGTCAGAGACGAGCACGGATGGCGGTCTCCCCTTGCGGGTTTTCTGTGAGACAGTGGGCCCTGGCACAAATAGATGGCACAGTCCAACGGCATGGTTTGAAGAATGGTGCTTAAAAAGACTCTTTACAGAGGTGTGGGCAGGATGTAGGACACTCCCAATGGGGGAGTGCCTTATTCTGAAGGGGTGCAGGCACAGAGGCATTAGGATCCCAGACGCAAAGAATCAGGTGGAGAAGGACAGTGACAAGAGTGGAGACCTTTGGTGGGTGCGTGTCGGGGGGGTGGTGAAGTAAACACACTGACCTACCCCTGCCCCCTCAACCTAGAGTGATCCAGTCGTCCACACTGCAGGAAAACAAATGGCAGCCAGAGAGCAAGGGAAGCCTACAGACACGGCTCATGCAGGGCAGCCTTCCGGGGCAAATGGCAAACAACCAGCAAGATTATTTAAGGACAAAAAACAAAGCACAACACAAACTTTCTGGCATGTTATTTTAAACTTTCCAGTTTGAAGTAAGAACCAAATAGAGAAAGCCTGCAATTTTTTTGAGTACACATGGATGTTTCCATTCAAAGAACTTTTGCAGTTTGAGAATATGTTATGATTAGAGCATATATTCTTATGCATCATACCCAAGGAGACCTCTGCCTCATAAAACCATGCAGCGCCTGGCTCTGGAAATGGAGTGCTGTCAGACTCGTCCTGGGTAAGGAACACGGGATAGGAGCGTGCCTTCCCAAAAAGGTCCCGTTCAGGACAAATAGCACATTCCTCCTTGACTACTCGATAGGCGGTGGAACCGTGGAGGAGACCCTCCCGCCACCACTCCATGGCTGTTGGGGACCACCTGTCTCCCCCCGCACCAGGAACTTCCCACTCCAGCTCTGATGTCACTGGAGTGACGGGAGAATGTTCAGTAGACACAGTGGTACATCTCATCTTGAAAATAGTATTTTGAAAAGCTTCTTGTAAGATGAATTTTGGCAAAGAAAATACTATTTTCCTCATTTCTGCATGTTGTTGTAGCTAAGTTCTGTCCGCAGAGAAGAAAACCAAATTCAGCAATATGGGAGATTGGTTATCAAAACACTCCTTGATCCTTCACATGTTAATAAAGTTCCAGACACTTGTCGGATGCTAAGAATGTAACCACCGACCTTGAGGGAGGGGGTCACCCATTGACCATTCTTAAATCTCCTATCACTGGGCAAATCGTGCTGGCCCAGCTAAATGTTAGGACAGCCAACCACACATTCTACCACTTCTCTTTAAAGAACACAGAGGAAATCAGCATGGAAAGTCCAAGACCATACCCAATCAGGGAATAATGCATATTCCGCTCTAGAATGTGCATTTTGAAGTTCCTGAGATCAGAAATATGCTGGTGTTTAATTATAATAGGGCCTATTTTTTTAAACAACACTGAAAAGATTTATAGACTATATAATATATAATACAACTTTATACAGAAAGGCCATCTAGGACAATTATTGCCTCAATAAGTGCTGTAAAATTGCCTTGATCTCTCACTTAAAGCTGTGTATTTAGAATCAGAGAAAGGTCCAAGCTAACTGCCTGAGGCTGATAGTCCTGAAGTCCCTAACCTCTAGCCTACCCGTTCACATTCCCACTTTCCTTTCCATATGTAAAGAGCAAGAGAGGTGACACAGTTGGAGCGTGGGGACTGGCGCCCATGAGTCACTTTCAATGGAGTGTGTTTACTGAAAAGCATGTTCATAGGGCCAGCTCCTAGGTTAAATTAATATCTGCCGAAGTACAGTCCACTTGTCTGAATATCAAGAAATGCCCACTAAAACTACAAAATCATCTACAATATCTGACATTTATATCACCTTACTACATGGGGCCTACTGCCTGATAGAAGGAAAGAAGAGACCATTTATGAAGGATTTGTTCTCTCATCTGTGTATGCAGATTAGAACCCGTCTCTGTCACCATCTCAACAGCTTAAGACAACAATATTTTACTTTTCTTTCTTATATTTTTTAGCTTTATTGAGTATAATTGATATATGAAAATTTGCACACCTTAAACAAATACATCTTAAGAATTTGGGGGTTGTGCAAAATTCTGCAAAGCCATTACCATGACTATGGTGTTAAAAAATCCATCACTTCCGAAAAATGTTCTTGTGTTCTTTTGTATGTGGGCTTTTAAGTTGGCAAAAACATTCAATGTGGGATTTTTCCTCTTCGCATGTTTTAAAGTACACAAGACGGCAACCGTGTGGATCCATAGTTTCTGTGGGTTGGGAGCTGGAAGATGGCTCATGAACTTGGGCCCCTGCTCATGGTCTCACGAGGAACCAGGATGTGTGGGCCAGGGATGACTTCTCATCTGAAGCTCAACTGGGGAAGGATCCACTTCCCTGCTCCCTGAGGGTATTGGCAGAATTCCTTCCTTGACATTGTAGGACTAAAGCCCTGGCGTCTCACTGGCTGCTAGAGGCTGCCCTCAGCCCCTGCACCATGGCTACTTACCCCTTCAACCAGCAGAGAACAGCTTCTCTAGAGCCAGCCTCCTAGGACATCCTTAGAGAACATCATGTAATCCCAGAAGTGACCCTTGCCGTATCCAGTTGTTAAGAAGAAAGCCACAGGACCCACCCGACTCAAGGGTGTACCTACCTCTCTGCAGGGGATGAGGGGCCTCCTTAAAAGTCTAGCTTCTAGGGCCGCCTGGGTGGCTCAGTCGTTAAGCATCTGCCTTCAGCTCAGGTCATGATCCCAGGGTCCTGGGATCGAGCCCCGCATCGGGCTCCCTGCTCTGCAGGGAGCCTGCTTCTCCCTCTCCCCCTGCTTGTGTTCCCTCCTTTGCTGGTCTCTCTCTGTCAAATAAATAAATAAAATCTTTAAAAAAAAAAAAAGTCTAGCTTCTAGAGACGCTCCAGGAAAGAACCCCCTCATGCAAATAATCACCACCCTCCTACTCTATAGGATTCATTTCCACACATTTTTCTGAAGGTAAGGAATATCTGTACCGGAGACTTTGTGGGGGGGGATCCATGGTAACTAAAAATGAATCCTGTAAGAGAGGGTGAAATCACACACATACATACGACATGTACGCACACACGCACATGCATGCATGAAGACACACAGACACGCACATCTAATTTAGCATATTATGACAAGGTGCTACAGATGTCTTATGTAGTTATAATGTTGGAGGAGCCCCATATGGACCAGAATGAGCCCATTCTTGCACCCCAGCCATGCTCAGTCACTGGCTGGAAGCAGCCTAGTGTGAATCCAGAGGGGTGGGACCTGGGGCTGTCAGTCACCTCTGTTCCCTGAAGCAGGTTCTTGAAGGTCTGTGTGGAGCCCCCTGCGGCCATCGGTAAGGGATGGAGCCAGGACTTAAAGCCTACAACTCTGATTGCATACTAAGGCATTGTTTGCTTTCCACAAATTATTCTTTTAGACATTCCACTAGAATATTTTAAACACACTTTAATTTTCAAGGATTTACCTAGGCAAGGTTTGAAAGCTTTGATTTATAAAACTGAAAGTGTACTTCCAGTGTATTTTCAAATTTCCCATAATTAAGAACTCTCGGGGAGGGAGAGGTTGTTATTTTATTTCCAAGTATGCAGGACTCTTTCTCTGGGAAACTAGTCAAGACTTCCACTGGGAAATAAAACCAGAGCAATTTCTCTTTGTGTATTATTGGGTTTCATTTTATTATTTTAGTCTTTGGATTATCTAACACAAAACTCACAGATTTTATCATATGTACATTGTGTGTGTGTGTGTGTGTGTGTGTGGAGAGAGAAACAGAATGAGAGAAATCTATACACATATACTTGATGTATGATATATATATATTCAGTTTATACACACATACACCCATATGAATGTATATATGTGAATATATATTTTTTGAATTTTTAAGATTTTAGGTTAGAAGCAAGGGAAATGGAATAGAACAACCACAAATGACCCCAAATTGTACTTCTATGGACATCTGTTTCATAGCTAGAACCGACTACCCTGGGTTCTTTTTTCCATCTAAATGAATGGTGGTAAAAATTGTGTAGAGAAGCACAATTCTAAAGGGAAGCCATAATCATTTAGAACTGCAATACTTTTAGCTAAACAAAGTCATCACCTGGACTTACCTTTCCTTTAAATTCGCAGAGTTGAGTGTTTCGCTTGGAACAGCCATTGGGGACGGTCTCATTCGATCCTCACAGCTGTGAGCAGAGATACTGTTAACGTCCTCCCTTTAGAATTTAGGAATTCAAGGCTTACACCGAAGATGCAGCTTGCCCTAAGTTACACAGTCTGCAGCTCCAGAGTTACTCTTCCATTTTTAATTCAATTTATTTGCAAACATATACACTGATAAAAACATGGGTTTTGCAACCTAGAGACTGGAGAGAAGGATGCTAACCATGAAAACAATCTAAAACACTTGCATTTTTTCAAAGAGTATTCCAAGATCAAATTTGGAAATAAGCCGAGAGAGGCTGAGACAAATGACACAGTTGGTTTGCTGTTTGCACTACTTACTTTTTTCCACGTGAGTCAGAGAGGGCTGGTCCTTGCACGCATGAGCAGGACACATCAGCAGGTTAGGGCGCAGGATGGTTAGTTGTGCTGTGTGGTTTTGCCTCATTTAAGAACAACTGAGGGAAAAGTCAGCCCTCAGTACCGATCTGGCCATGGCCTGCTTTGGGGGGAGCCGTGTGCACTTAGATGGCAGGATCATCATGGGAAGAACTTTCTGTCACGCGGTGCCCATGCAGGACCCTACACCACAAGGAGATTAGCACAACCCAGTGCGGTCTTGCCAGTCGGGTGGGAAAGCAAGTCAAACAGAACCCAACACAATCAGTGAAATTGGCACGATGCATTAATACCATGTGTGGTGCTATTTCGGTTCTGTGTGGGCAGAACGTGGAACAGGGTACTGAGACACGTCCTTGTAGCTGCACTTAGAATTGGTTTCTGATATGCTGAGTCTGGCTCACATCAAGGGGGTCACCACGACAGGGCGAGAACGACAGGGCCGTCAGACTTCTCATTGCTGATGCCCGAGTCACTTCTTCCAGATGCCAGGTTAATGCAGCATCCTGATAACCTGCAAATGATAAACAAAACCCAAAGTCCCAAATGCCAGAAGCATGAAGCTATTTTAAGCTACTTTAGACCCCAAAGACACTTGGCCCATCCTTTCTGGAGTAGGACTAGCCACAGTTTGTGGAAACAGGTTCCTAATCCAGATGCTGATCTTCGATGTAAAGCTTCTAAGTCTGACTGAGGAGCCCATTTTGAAACAGACAGGCATCGTCCTCCCTCAGGGTAGGCGAACCTCACGTCTGAGGGCTGTCCTCGCAGGCTGGGGTGTTCTTCCTTTCCGGTTTTATTGAGATGCAATGGGCACGTAACGCTCTGTAAGTTTAAGGTGCACGGTGTAATGACTTGATACATATATATATTGTGAAATATTCACCACATTCAGGTGAGTTAACGTACCATTCCTGTCTCACATAAGATGAGTTCTATCACCTAACATCACAGTCTTTATTCTGTGTGTGTGTGATAAAAACATTTAAGATCTACTCTCTTAGCAAATTTCAAGTAAACAATACAGTATTGTTAACTGGGGTCCCCAGGCTGTCCATTAGATCCCCAGAACTTACATAATGAGAAGTATGTACCCTTCGATTAACCTCTTCTTATTTGGCCCACCTCCTATCCCCAGCCTCTGGCAACCACCAATCTACTCTGTTGCTGAGTCCAGCTTTTTTAGATTCCACATGTAAGCAAGATCATACAATATTTGTCTTTCTCTGTGTTACTTATTTCACTTAACACAGTGCCCTCAAGGTTCATCCATTATCACAAATGACAGGATTTCCCTCTTTTTTATGGCTGAATAATATTCCATTGTATTTATATGACACATTTTATTTATCCATTCATCTATCCATGGACACTTAGGCTGTTTCCATGTCATGTTTGTTAATGATGCTGCAGTGAACATGAGGATACAAGTATCTATAGTGATTTCACTTCCATTGGCTATATACCCAGAAGGGGGCTGTTGCATCACATGGAAGTTCTATTTTTAACTTCTTGAGGAAGTGCCCTTTTGTTTTCCACGTGCTGCACCAGTTTGCATTCCCCAAGAGTTCACGAGGAATCCCCTTTCTCCACATCCTCACCAACACCGGCTGTCTCTTAGTCTTTTGATAATAGCTATTCTAACAGGTGTGAAGCAATATCAACTTATGGTTTTGATTCACATTTTCCTGATAATTAGTGGTGTTAAGCACCTTTTGACATGCCTGTTGGCCAGTTGTATGCCCTCTTTAGAAAACTTTCTATTCAGGTTTCTTGTCCATTTTTAACCAGATTATTCACTTTTTTTGCTGTTAAGTTATAGGAGTTACTTATATATTGTGGATATTAATCTTTTCTCAGATATATGACTTGCAAATATTTTCTCCCATTCCATAGGTTGCCTCTTCATTGTGTTGATTGTTTCATTTGCTGTGCAGAAGCTTTTTAGGTGATATAGTCCACTTTTTAATTTTTGCTTTTGTTGTCCAAAAGACTAGGTCCAAAGGATTACTGCCGAGGCCAATGTCAAGGAGCTTTTTCCCTTTGTTTTCATCTAGGAGTTTTAAGGTTTCAGTTATTACATTTGTATTTAATCCATTTCAAGTAAATTTTTGTGAGTCATATAAGATAATGATCCAATTTCTTTTTTAACATGTGACTCTCCAGTTTTCTCAACACCATTGATTGAGGAGACCATCTTTTTCCCACTGAGTATTCTCAGTTTTCTAGTCAAATATTAGTTGACCATATATGTGTGGGTTTATTTCTGGGCTCTCACCTCTGTTCCTTTCTTCTATGTGTCAGCCTTTATGCCAGTACCATACAGTTTTGATCACTATAGCTTTGTATTTGAGTTGAAATCAGAGAGCAGGATGCCTTGAGTTTTGCTCTTCTTTCTCAACATTGCTTTGTTATTTAAGGTCATAAGGTTCCATATGAATTTTAGGATTGTTCTAGTTCTATGAAAATTTACATTGGAATTTTGATAGAGATTGCACTGAATTCCTAGATGGCTTTGGGTAGTAGGAACATATTAACAATGTTAATGTTTCCAAACCATGAACACAGGATGTCTTTCTATTTCTTTGTGTCTTCTTCCATTTCTTTCATCAATGTCTTAACAGTTTTCAATGTATAGATTTGTCCCCTGTCTGGTAAAATGTACTCATATATTTTATTGTTTTCAAAAGTATCATAATTGGAATTTTTATTTCCTTTTCAGATAGTTTGTCATTAGTGTATAGAAACACAACTGATTTTTGTATGCTGCTTTTATACATATTCTGAAACTTCACTGAATTCTGTATTAGTTCTAACAGGTGTTTTGGGGTTTTTTTGTGTGGAATCTTTAACATTTTCTCTATATGAGATCCTGTCATCTGTAGACAGAGAAAATTTTACTTCTTTATTTTTCTGATTTAGATGCCTTTCTTTCTTTTTCTTGCCTAATTGCTCTGGCTAAGACTTCTGGTACTTTGTTGAACATAAGTGGTAAGAGCCCATACCCCCGTCTTGTTCCTGATCTTAGAGGAAAAGCTTTCAAACTTTCATTGTTGAGTAAGATATTATCTGGGGGCTTGTTATAATGGCTTTTATTGTGTTGATGCATGTTCTTTCCATGTTCTATATGTTAAGAGTTTTTATCATAAACCATTTTGAATTTTGTCAAATGCTTTTTCTGCATCTACAGAAATAATCATATGTTTTTTATTTTTCAATCTATTAAGATGGTGCATTACATTTAAGGATGTGCCTTATGTTGAACCATTCTTGGATCTTCGGGATAAATTCCACTTGATTGTGGTGTATGAGTCTCGTAATAAGCTGTTGAATTTGGTTTGCTATATTCTGTTGAGAATTCTTACATCTACATTTGGCCTGTGGTTTTCTTTTTTTGGAGTGTCCTTTACTGGGTTTGGCATCAAGGAAGTCTCTGGTTCTTTGGGGGGTCTGTCACAGAAAGTTATTGTATTCCTTTTGTGGCATCATGTTCCCTTGATTTTTCATGTTCTTAAAGTCTTGTGTTGCTGTTTTCACATCTAAAGAAGTGGCCACCTCCTTCAGTCATTACTGACTCAAGAGAGAGAGACCTTCTGTCAGTTCTGCTAGGGATTCTGGGGCTTTCTCATCTTTTTTCTGTGGCTATGTCTGTTCCACACTTCTTTTTCCATCTTGGGGGGATTTCTTAAGATTGTATGCTTTCTCTCAGTCATACAAGGCAAAGCTGGGTTCTGACAGCCTCCCATTTGCTTTCTCTAGGATGGTGTGAAATGGCTAACTCTATGTGTTTTCTACCCATCCCTCAGAATTGGACTGGTACCCTGCAAAGCTCACGATCAGCTCCAGCAGGGGTGCACAC
Organism: Mirounga leonina; assembly: GCF_011800145.1. NCBI lineage: Eukaryota > Metazoa > Chordata > Mammalia > Carnivora > Phocidae > Mirounga > Mirounga leonina. The sequence continues at coordinate 4,097,959 of NW_023270865.1, read as the reverse complement.
ATGGGATGGAGGTGTGTGTGGGTGAGGCATGCACAGCAGTTGGGGGGATCCGCATTTGAACTGCCCCAGCAGCTTATGTGCAGGCTTTGTGATGGAGCCTGCAAAGCAATTAGTAAGGTCTACATCCCTTTGATGCCCTCTGAGCCTGAGCTGCTCTTCTCCCCCTCAATCCCCATGACCCAGTGGCACAGCACAGCTCAGTAATCAGGATGAGGCACAGTCCCACACTGGTGCTCTCTCACACACTCATTTTCCACCATGAGAAAGTCTCTGTTGGCACTGAGCTGTGCCGCCTTGAGGGAGGGGTGACAGGGATGAAGAGAAAGTGTTCTTACCCTCTTCAGTGTGTTCAATTTTGGGTTTATCTTTGTTTTTTGTTTTGTTTTGTGTGTTGTGGTGTGTGTGTGTGTGTGTGTGTGTGTGTGTTTCCAATGCAGGGTGGAACATCTTTCCTGGAATTCCACAGAATCACTCCCATCCATCATGATTGTCAAGATCAGTTTTCTTGATCTTGACAGTTTTCTTGATCAGAGAGACCATAGAAAGCTGCTCTTCCCCCATTGTGATGACATCAGTCTTGGAGAAATCAAAGGTGTACTGTATAATGCCCAAGAATAACAGAACCAAGCCAATCTCACTAATCAGCCAATCAAAAAAAGAAAGAAAGCAAGAAAGAAAAGCAATAACCAAAGAAGCTACAGGTGCATGAAATCATCTGAAAATATTTGAACTGTAGTAATCAGCCAAGTAAAGCACGGATTTTTATAAGCACAGCCGGCCTTTAATTGTGAAGAGGATGAAGATCCCAAAGGCAGGAACAGGGCCAAGGAGAAAGATGAGGAAGGAAACGACACCTAAAATTTAATACTGAAGGTGGGACAGGGCAGTACAGGTCCTCTCAACTCTAATGACCTCAAACCATATGCATGTCTTGGAAAATAATCAGTTAACAATGTCTGAAAAAGAACACGGGCGTCGTAAGGTCTGATGACCTGGGGGGTTAGACTCAACTCCCAGAAAAGCATCCCTTCCTCCCTGTCCCCACACCCAGACCCACCCCTGGGCTCTGAGGGTGAGATGTGTGGATCCCTCGCCTCAAAGCCTCTGCCAACAGGGCCAATGGCACAAGAACATATTTTTGTTGCATTTTTAGGCCAAAGTCTATTGTCACCTTTAGGACTTGTTTGCATAGCACACATTTGCTGCCATCTAAAGTGATCAATGAACATTTACTTTAAAATAGCTTGTATCTCAAATATCACCACCACCATGCTTCCCAAAAGGGTGAGGTGAACTGGCATCTGGTGTGAATTTTGACTGCCTATATGTTTTCCCACACTGCATGCTGTGAACAACACACGCTGCCCTAAGATTAAGTCTGCGACACAGCTGACCCTTGAACAATATGGTGTGTCACGAGTCCTCTTAGACTTGGATTTTTTTCAGTAACCACAGGGCAGGGCTCTTAATGTATTTTCTCTTCCTTATGATTTTCTTAATAACATTCGCTTTTTCCTAGCTTACTTTATTGTAAGAACACAGTGCGTAATATACATAACACACAAAATACGTGTTATCTGACTGTTAATGTTATTGGCCAGGCTTCCGGTCCATGGTAGGCTATTAGGAGTAGTTAATAGTTAAGTTTTGGGGGAGTCCAAAGGTATACATGAACTTTCTACTGCGTGGGGGTTGGCATCCCAACTACCTCATTGTTCAAGGATCAACTGTATTTAAAATTCTATGTTCACAGAAGTTGTAAGAACAAGAGGGAAGTGGGCCAGGACAAAGCCGGAGGTCACCAAAAAGGTCAGGGCACTTGTCCTTATTTCAACTCTGTACCTGATGACACAAGATGACATGCATGTAAGGAAAAGCCAGGCTTCCTGCACCACCCATGTCACCGGTCCTGACAAAGGCCAGCTAGTTAGCATTTGAGCAACAGAGACAAGCACTGTAGTACTAGGGGGACATCTCAACAGGGACAAACTATATTCATAAACTGAGTAGAAAACACATGTATTCCATGCTCATTGTAATGTCTCAGATGAATGCATGTTTCCATCAATATCTTGGAGTCCTCTCAATGTTCCAATGTTTATCCATTCTGCAAGATAACTGATCTTTTCATGGAGACAGCGAGCTTGCCTGGCACTCCCTTCAAGAAGAAATACTCATTTCACTCCTGGCATGATCTTCTTTAGTTGTTTCTGCAGGAGGAGGAAGTTCAGGTAGGAAAACAGACCGTTCTTCAATTTTCAAGACACTCAGTTTCCAGTGGGGTGGACCACTAAGCAGGAGTCTTCACTGGGTCTTCTTACTGCAAACCAAACTGCCGAGTCTCCCAGCTACAGTCAGTCTTGTTTTCGTTAATAATTAAGTAAAATAAACAGCCACATTAACAATCTGATTATGATCGAAGTCCTGCACCTGGTGGGATCCTGCATGGCTGACTCTATTGGGCTCAATTTCTAAAAGTGATCGTCTGGCAGAAGCCAGCTGTCTCCTCATTTTGGTCTCAGGACAGTGACCTCTGAAAGGCAAGCACCCCTGTGGAGCAGAAGTGGAAGAAGACCCGTGGTGTGAGCTCGGGCCAAGAGTTGGCCTGAGAATCAGACAGGAGGGGCAGCAGGGGTGACACTGCCTGGGCGGGGACAGGGAGGCTCACTTTGCTGGATGAGCCTGCGGGCCTGGGCCAGCGCCCATAGGACTGAGTTCTGAACCAGACACCAGTGGACGCCCACATAGTAGCAGCTTCTTTGTGCAGCAAGGAAAGGGAAATCACACACAACACATACACCACACCCACCATAGGCCACACACACACACACCACATATCACATACATCATGCACAACACACACATAACTACTTGAGGTGAGCTTAGAAAAGACGTTCTAGCACACATGAGGAAAAGCAATGCCATGGAAGTTTGAGCTCCACTTTCTAAAGGAAGCAGTCATTCCAGAGAAAGAACGGTTCTCCAAATGAAGGCATGACATCAAAACAGCCATAACGGGAACGATTAAAAAAAAAAAAAAAAAGGCTGATATAAAGCAAGCAGAGAGAGCTTTTTTAAAAAGCCAATTAGAAGCATAAAAAATAAAACTTCAACAGGATAAATACTGGAAAGTAGAAACCAATTCATTACAGAATTAAAAGGCAGTGCCATAGCCCTGAAGCTGAGCCACTGAGACAGAAAGAGAGAAAATATGAAACCGATCTTAAAAACGGTTCCTGGAGACTAGGAGCTACACAGAAGGGAGGGCAGGAGCCCAGGAGGTGACAAGTGTTTGGAAACTCCCACCTGTCAGAAAGATGGGCGTTCACAAGCGAGCTGGAGTGCATGCCAAAACTCCAGCTCAGCAGGCTGGAGTTTTAAAAATCTGTGTCCATTTATATCATAATGAAACTGAAGAATGTCAAGGGGGGAGGAAAAAGTAGAAAGAAACTTATAAAAGCTTCCAGGAAAGAGAAAAAAAAAATAACCCACAAATGAATGATAAACTCTTAAGCAAAATAGTAACCCACACCTAAAACACCAGTTAGTGGGGTGAGTTCATTCATTTAAGGGTTTAGTTCGAGCAGGTAACGTGTGGCTGCTGGGGATCTGAGTAGAACCGTCACATCCAGAAACAGCCTCGCGTTCCTCCAAACCCCACATTCTTGCCATCGCGTGTCTGGGCTCTGTCCCCCTTGTGTTCTGCCCCCACTGTCATGGTCTACAAAGTTTGGATGTGCACGTGGGCAACCTGCACCTGTGTCCCTCCTTCTGCTCCCCGTGACCCAGCACCACACACTTGTGACCACAGAGCCTCCATCTCCCTCCTGGACCCCAAGCCCCACTCAGGAAAGCTCCTCAGTCGGCAGGGGAATGTTGTGTGAGCTGCTTGGCTACTTCATAATTTTTTCGAGTGCGATTTGCATCCTCCACATGGTATATACACATGAATTCAGGATTTATTTGTGAGGCACAGAACCACGCTTCTTCAGTGTAGAGCCAAGATGGGGTTTGTAGCTGCCCGTGTATCAGAAACATTGCATTGGTATTGTTTTGTAAGAACTCTAACAGTTCATTAAATGTTAAATCATCATGTAAATGATTTTAAACTATTTTATAGTTTAAACTATTTATGATAGGCACACACCGTCAGGGGATTTTAATCGGGTTGCCGTGCCATTTGAGGGCGTCCGGAGCAGGTGCGGTGGTTGGTGGGGAACCACCACACACGTCACGAGTCTCCGATGTAGGATAATGGCACACAGCCCCTGCTTTCTGAAGACGTGGGGACGAGTTGGATTTCGGTCATGAGAGGTACCTATGGTCGTTCTTGTCATCACAATGGGGTTTTCACTTTCTGATTTAAGAGTTTGTGGTGTTCATCTACAGAAAGCTCTAGAATGGGCTTGTAGGGGCTTTGGGGCCCTCAGCACGACCCCGCCCTGCCCATTTCTTATCCATCCCTTCAGGCCAGACCTACCTGTTCTGGTGTGCATGTTGATCCTCTCCACCCCTAGAACCAGAGCACCCCAGCCTCATTTAGAAAATCAGGCAGATTCAAGTGTGGGGGAGAGGGAGAGTTGAGCCTGTTGGCCAGCAATCAGGAACCAGGTTTCTGGCAGATCCAGTCTGCTCCAGATGGGTTCAATAAGACTCGGGTGCCCTCCTTGTTTATCCGTGAAGGGCTCAGAACCCCCAGGTCCCATTCCCTCCTCCTAAATGATTTGCTGGACTCTTTGTGCCCACTGACCAATCTGGACAAAATACGTGATTTGTGCAAACATCTCTCCTTCCTGCAGGTCTCTGAACTCGGATCCACCATGGCTGAGCCGGCAGACAACCCTTCCCAAGAATTGTGACCTCCAAAGAAGGGCATTCTTTGATCAATTGTCCAACAGGCTGTCCACTCCCCCATACCCTGTTTTCTGTAGCCTGGTCCACTCCTCCCCGTAGAAAGAACTCCTTTCTGCCTGACCTCTAAGACCCTCAAAGATCTCAGGGTCAGAATGGTCTCCCAACAGCAACAGACTCTACCCCTTACTGCGAGAGTCCCTTTGAGCATTCTGTGAGCTATGGTAGCAAATTAAACCTAAGAAGTGGGCTACAGGAACTTCTGATTTCCAGCCAGGAACAGCCTGCACGACAACACCCCTCTGGCGGCCAACAGTTGCCTGTCCGTGTGGGGAAATCTCCCACACTTGTTGGGGTTGAGTCTAGGGACCCATCAGTGAGTACAAGCTTTTTTTGTGAAATTCCCCCAAGGATGAAAGTCCTGTCCTGAAACTCCTGGCTCTTCACATCTATTCGCTTCTGGGATCTCATCTATGAAGAAGGGAGACCACCTCCTATTTCCAGCCCATACATAGGCTGCCTATTCTTGTCCGTTTCACCTCCCACCAAGCAGCATGTGACTAGGTACTCCATCCTACCCCTTTCACCTCAAAAGTTTCAAGGAAACTTTTTATTCACTAAGAAAGCCTTGCTTTAATATTGCTTTGTTTATAAATTTTGTTTTGCAAGTCTTTTGTGCATTAATTATGTATGTTTAACATTATTTCATTACTTATTTATATTACATTACATGTTCATTTCAGCGGAGAAGGAAAATAGAATTGCATCTGAGTCTGCACAGTATGGCTGCATACTGCAAACAAATGCACAATCTAATGAGTTCACTAAATGCTAAGTAGCTAGGTAACTGGTATTTTAAATTATTTATATTGTAAAGAAATCAGTGCAGGACATTTAAAAATGTGTCAAGTGTGTTTGGCTAAAATGGGGACAGCTTCAGTTACTCTGTGACACATGACTTTTGTCCCCTGATGCGAACCTGCTCTCCTATAGGAGTCTTATGAGCCAGCAGCTGCAGTGGTACTTGAAGCCTCTCTGGCCGGTAGGGATGCTGCACGGAGACTGTGATACATCCCATCCCAGCACATGAGTCACAGTGCAGAACTTAGGTTCTGCAACAAAAACTCAAAAACGTTCCACTTTTAAGACATATTTTCCTACTTGCTATTGAACCCTCTTGGTCACCAAGCCTTAGGGTTGAGAATGAGTGGCAGAAAATGCATCACCTAATGGAAAAGGCGGATAAGAGAATAGGGTGTGATCAAATAGTGGAACCAAAAGTAAATTGTATGACCATCTTGCTCAGTCTCATGGACCTTACTCCTAGTACCTCTTATCCTAAGACCTTGCACAGAGTTCTTTATCATCAGTTGATTATAGAAGAAAAGTAACAATCAAATCTGGCTTTATAATTGTATAAATACCAGACTTCGTTACTTTTCTTCTTTGTTATAATAGTTTTTATGATATAGTTGCATCAATCCATGGTCAATGGCTACAGCATTGTGGCATCACACAAGGTTATCCATAAATGACCGGAGTTGAAGGTAAATTCTCCCCATGGCCAGAACTTTAAGCAATATAAGTGGGGCCCACTTTTTCTAGACTGAAACCCAGTAGAGAAAGCGCTCACCATGGTTTACAAGCTTTGGCCAATGGACTGGCTGTATGGTCAGAAACTTGGAATACACAGCGTTGAAAGTCCACAGAATAGGTATATGGAAGGGTCTGAAGAATGGGCACAGGCTGGGAGGTTGTTTGCAAACAATGTGAATGCCTACCAGAGGGCATCTCTGCAGAGGAGGCTGGCAAAGCCAGGTAGATGAGTAGACCTGTTCCATCAGCTGCCCTCTTTCCCTAGCCACACTGGTGCCAAACAAAATGTCACGACATTTGCTATGAAGCAACACACGGGCTCGACAACATAGAGTCCTCTCCTCAAAGCTAGCCTGGCTCCTGATTCTGTTGCGTTCCTCCCCTGCCAACAGTACTATATCCTGACACAGCTGCTATCATTCCTTGAGGATAACATCCAGATACCTGTGCCAAGCTGGTCGTATGAAATGCTTTCCAGCACGGAAGGGGCAATGACTTGTCCCCTCCCAAAATAGACATGAACTTTGCATGTGGATTTGACTTTCTGACCTAGAATGCTTCTGTCATCACCAGTATCTGTGGATATGTGGAATGTTCCATTCACCCTGGTGGTACCTCACCATCATGGCTCCTAATGGAACAACAAATGTCACAGCAAAACATATACAGTCATGGGCTTGTGTCCATAGAGTTTTCTGGATTTTTATATAACCCATCATTGAGCAGCAGATGGGCAGATAAAATAGTGAACTGATCTAAATCTTTAGTTGTGATCCCAGGTAAGATATGACAACCTAAACATCTGGGGAGCTGTCTTAGAGGAAGCAATATACATTTTTAATCCAGGGAACATGTAGTGCTATTTCTCTCATGGGCAGTATGGACAGATCTGAAAAATACAAGGGTTGGAAACTGGGTGCTCTCTTACCACCCCATCTCACTATTATACAGAGCAACAAGCTTGCAGAATGTTCTCCTCCTGGGCTCCCCTACTTAAGCCTCACTGAATTAAGGCAGGGCGAGGTTTAAAGTAAGACAAGTAAGACAGTTGCCTCAAGTGTGAAATTTAAAGGACACCCAAAGCTCGGTCATCAAGATAAATTATGTTTTACTGTAATATTTTTAAAAAATAAATATTCATTAAAAAAATCTGTGATGAAAAAATATCAGAAATGTAAAGAGAGGATTAGTAACCTGAAGTACATTCAACTTTATTTAAGACTGTCACTTGGTGAAGAGAAAGTGTTAAACGTTGAGAAAGATGCCATTGGAAATATTATCGATGAGTTTTTTCTATTAAAGCCAGAAAAGTAATGTTATAATAAATTCAGATTTTGATATAAGTAAAACATTTATGCTTTGTGCTATAAGTTTCAACACACCTACTTTCAATTTTTCAATATTTTTTACAGTATTTTAATACAGTAAAAACTAACCACCAAAGCAAAATACATAAAATCATGTGTATAAAGGCCCACATTTTTCCTTTTTGCTTTAGGCTCCAATATGCCTTTGCTAATGTCATATCCTGTCTTTATTTAAGATTTTGGTAATTTTGTTCATCCTGGATATTTTGCATTGATATTGATTTTTAAAATATTGCATTAAAATATTATTTATAGTTTTTTGGTGCCCCTTAAATTTTGTGCCTGAATCAAATGCTTCACTTGCCTCCCATAATTCCAGTGCTGAGTCTTAGTTCCCATACTGGGATTCTCCAAAGAAACAGATCAATACCTTATTTTATTGATTGATTGATTGGTTGACTGATTGATTTAATTTATTATAAGGATTTGGCTCATGCAATTATGGAGGCTCAGAAGTCCCAAGATCTGCAGTTGATAAGCTGGAGATCCAGAAGAGCTGATGGTGTAATTCCAGTCTGAAAGTTGGTGGACTGGAGACCCAAGAAGAACCAATGTTTTAGTTTGAGTCAAAAGGCTGGAAAAGGACCAATGTCTCAGCTCAAGTTAGACAGACAGGCAGAATTCCCCCTTACTCACAAGACTGTCAGGCTTTTTGTTTTATTCAAGTCATTCAACTGATTGGATGAGGTCCATCCAAGCCAGAGAGAGCAAGTTGTTTTGCTCAGTCTACCAATTCAAATATTAAACTCACCCTTAAACACCCTCACAGAAACACCCAGAATAATGTTTGGCCAAATATCTGAGTGCCCCATGGCCCAGTCAACTTGATGCATAAAATTGCCATAGTTCCCAACAGAGGAGTGATTCCCCCAGGTCACACAGCAATGGTTCTGCTGAACCAGAGTTGGGACTGCAGCCACCTTCGTGTTACAAGGCTCTGCATTGGCTCAAGTAAATGATTCTGAGTCTGCAGAATGCTCATGTGTGGTTGTGACTGAACTAGCCACAAGATCCCAGTGTAGGCTTAGTGACTTTTGAGGTGTTGAGTCTCCCTCTTTGTAGGTGAGAGCACCTTCATTTTTATGGGACATAGTTGCATTTTCTAAGACAGAAGCTGGCAGGGGCTAGGATGGGGAACGTCGGTAGAAGGGTGGACATGGATGCCAAGTAGCCCAAGGGGTGTACTGCTTGGGTCAATTACTATTGTGCTTCTGCTCCAAGACTATGTAGTACTGAGACAGCAAATCTGAAACCACTTCTCATACCTTCTCACCCATTTCTTCTTATGCACAGGGGGTGGAGATGCTGGGCAAGGACTGGAAGGCAAGAGGAGGGGAAAGGCATGTCCTTCCGGGGTCAAGCTCCCCTAAGCGTCTCCTCACCCACTCCCAGCCCAGGGCAGCTACGGCTCAAGCTATGGCTCACTTCCTTGGCCACTAACTCCCAGGACCAGCTGCACATCACACTCTTGGTGTTTTCGGGGTCTACTATCAGATCTAGCACAGCTGCCCCTTAGTTCTGAGGTCTGAGCACTGAGCTGGTGGGGGTCCCTCCTCTGACCTTCAAAGTTGATAATCCCACTTCTTCCTTGTTTTTCCCAGACCTGTGGAGATGTTAGCAACTTCTTCCACTTACTAATAAATGGGTCACCCAAACTCTGGAGGTGTTAAGTGCTTCTGAGATTTACCAATACCTGGGTTACCCCTTTTACCTTTCAGATGTTCAGCCCTATGTAAACAGTTACTTGTGTCCCCTCTGTTTGAAAAGTTCCCATAGTTTCTGCTTTCTCAACTGGCCCCTCATGGATTTGGTTCCTCAGGGGAAATCCACTCTCCCATACGGGGCAATTTCCTCCAGCACACATTGTGAGTCCTGCGACTGAAGCCAGTTCATTCTGAGGCAGACTGCGACCCACCAAACAAGTGCAGAAAAATGAGCATGGCCACAGCAAGGCCGTGGCTATGTTTGAGGAGGAAAGAAATAATAAAATGGAAACACAGGACCATGATGAGCCCAAGTCTGACAGAAAACCACAGAATGCATTATAATACCTCCACGTAAAGGGATGGTCTGCAGAAAAAAAAAAGTCAGAGTTCGAGTTTACAGTGTAGATTAATCACTTTGATTTCCAGAGAATAACCTAGAAAGGGGGTGGCACGGAAGGTGATTTTTAGCCTGCTACATTGGACTCTGACTTTCTAAAGAAAATAAAACAGTTTCTGGAGAAAAAGGAGCCCCATTATAGTAAAATGGCTTCAGGCTTTAAGGAGCCCGAGTGAGAGCAAACAGGAGCCCCAAGAACTGGATGCTGCAGCCAGGGATCCAGGACCCAGTCTGCATTGTACCCTATTATAATGTCCCATGAGCTTGTTAGGACTTCGCGAGCTGAGAGCCTACCACCAAGTAACAATCCATCTGAGGAAATGTGGGTCTGAGCAGCCATCTTCCAAGTCTGTTCTGAAACAAGAACTGCTGCTTCTTCTTTTTTTTAATTTTCTAAGTAAGTTCATCCAAATATAGATAGTCCCTCTCTCCTTTCATTGGGGGAATCTTTCCCAAAGATGGAATAGCGTGTGGCATACCTACACTCCTAAGGATGGGACAGAAAATAAAGTTATGGGTGATGGCAGAATTATTCGAGTAAATTGTAGCCGTCAACCTCCGAGTGTCAAGTGCAATTTCGGTGTCTGTCTTGGGAACTATAGGTGGCTATGTCAGCAAAACCAGGCACTGCTTCCATCTCAGGAAAATACACAATCTTCATTGGGCAGGAATGGATAACAGCAATCCTTGAGGTCTCGAAAATGGAACATTGGGAGTTGCGGTTGTGGATTTCTTTGCGCCTGATCTCTCAGAGCTGAGGAGCCACAAGAATTACATGAATCACACGGGGCAGCTGAGACAAGATGACCGAGTCAGGGCGCAAGCAGGCTGTCGGCCCAGTCTGAGCCACCTGTATCTGACTGGACCCGTGCTTTTGCAAGTCATGATTTGGGAGTCCTGGCAACCAGAGGTAGCTCTCATGACACACAAATTCTTTTCTTTTTGTGGTTCGATCTCTGAAATAAACAAGATGGATAGGTTTATAGCAGTGGGTGCCATCTGGTGCCCTGCGGACGTACCCATAATTCAAATGCATGGTGTCGTGCGAATACGCCATCGTGACAGCGCAGGATCATCCCTATTTTCTGCACACGTGATTATGTTGAAAACATGTTCATTTTTTTTCCATATCCGAAAGAGTCCTCAAAGTGACATTTTAGAACGATCAGAGATATTTCACACATTATTGCATTAGTCACAATGGTAATGTGTTCTGCGAAGACCATGAAACTGGGTGACTCCTTACTTCCTAATTTTTTAGGATTCTATCAATTCAATTTTTTTAAGGTGAACTTAAGACCTGAATTTACACATCCACACACATGGTTGTCAAATTAAAAAAAAAAAAGCAATCCTCGACCCCTGATATTTAAAGATAAATGCAAAGCTCTTCCTTAAAAAAAAAATAGGCCATAGAGCATCAAACTTTACTTTGTGAAATTGATAATTTTGTAATTTTATGAAGTATTTTCATTTTTTCTTTGGGTCACTCCATTCTTTCCTCCCAGTCATCTGGTCTCCCAGGCAGATTTTCTTTTCTTTAGAATAGTTGTTTTCAAAAGTCCAGAACGCAAGGCATGATGAGTATGTGCTGCACTGAGGAAGACTCAGGCTGCTGACAGGTGCACTCCCAAGACCTCCAACAGCTCAACATGAAAGATGCGGCATGTCACCCACTCCCAAGATTTCTACAATGAATTCATGGCCACTGATTCAACTCAACACAGCATATAATAAAGGATTGCTTTCTGGCACTCACAAAAATATGTAAGATATATTTTCGCCCATTTTACAATTAGCACGGTGTAACTCCTCATTTCTTGAAGCTAAAAATTCCAGAAAAAATACTCTAAGCTTGTTTCCTCCTTTCAATGCTCCTCAGATTTAGACAAATTCATTTCCTAGTCTCCTATGAGAATACTTGCATGTTGCTAAGAGTTGTTTATATAAAATGTGGCTCATTTTCTGATGACTCTGGTTTTCGGCTGAAGTGGCCCTGACATAAATGATCCCCCCATAGTGAACAGTGGTGATCTCTGAATCCTGTATTATTTGAGGGACCACAGCGTTTCAGTGGGAATAGATCACAGCCAGCACCTGGTAGAAATGAGCGTCTGCAACAGCAAAGACAATCATGAAGCACAAGGTGCACCAAAGGGGATGCCCCACGACGCTTGGGGAGGACACTGCGCGAAACCAAGACTCTTCATCATCACACTGTAGGGAAGCCAGGGAAATCCAAGTTAATGTAGTCCTGGCAATGCCATAGGGCTCCCAAGGTGGTTGTGGTCTTGGGGACACTGATCATTCTTGTATAGGACAAAGGGGATTTATCAGGATTGAAAGCCATTTGTTTTCCAATGCCATATATATCTATAGTGACTGTGTGGTTGGGGTTCAAGTTGAAAGGTGGCAGGCCCTCTCCAGGAACACAAGATGAAGACTATGAGCAGCAAGAGGGAGTTGGACGTCAGAAAGGACGCCCAAACAAGGACAGATCCCAAGAGTGCAGGCAGGGAATGAGGAACACACCATCAAGTCCCATCCTACAGGATCAAAATCTCTCCTGATTTCCCTCCTTATGGGACTTTCTGGAGCTTTCCTGGGTTATCTCTGAGAATAATTGCTTTCTGTGGCCAGAGAAATACACATCTTTGGGGAATAAGTCACCTTGCGATTCGCCATGTGATAGGCAAATAGAATAGAAATGTACGGGCTGGTGGGAAGGTTACGCAGGAAATCAGAAGCTCAGGGCAGACACTCAATAAGGCCTGGGAGTCCCGCTGGGTCTGAAAAATTGTAGCAATTTACCAATTTAGAAACCTGTCACTGAAAAAGAGAAAGAAAAATGTTTTTCAGATTTCCAGTTACGGCTGCAAAATACAAGACAGGGCTCTAACAATTGTTATGTTGTGATTCTAAAGAGCATGTTTATTGAAAAAAAAAAAAACAGTTAAATAGGGAAATAATAAAAGGAGACATGGAAGCAGACAAGCTATTAATTCCTGGCCAAAGAGGATGCCATTTCTTATTGGAAGGTCACTTAGCCATAACAACACCATTTACCCAAAGTCTTGACTTTCAGCACTGTCTATTTTGTGTTAGCAAAGAGCTGTGATGATGTCCATGAATTGAAATTTAGAGCCACCTCATATTGGGAAATTGCACGTGAAATATACAGTCCTTCCCTTTGTTTATCTTATTGTCTATGTACGGTCCTCACACACATCACACACACGATGCTTTCTAGTGTGCTGTATGCTGTGTAACAAATTAGCCACTAACCTAGGGACTTAAGACCACACAGTTTCACTATTTTGCAATTCCGGAGGGCAGAAATGTGACATGGGTCTCAGCAGCTTACATCCTTGATGTGTCAGCAAGCGGTGGTCCTTCCTGCTGGTCTAAGGAAGAATCTGCCCCCCGCTTCTCTGGGTGGAGGACAGAATTTAGTGCCTTGAGAAAGGACTGAGGCCCACTTTTCAAAGCCCCATGATTACACTGAGTTTACCCAGATAATCCAGGATAATCTCCCAATTTTCAGATCTGTAACCTTAATTCCATCTGGGAAGTTCCTCTGCGCATAGCATATTCATGGATTCTGTGATGAGGGTGTGGGCATTTGGGGGGCATGATTTGTCCTGCCACACTTTCCAAATGAAAGCAGCATCTGTGTGGCCCAATTGTGTCCGAATTCACACACCTGTCCTTCCACACTCATGTTTCACACCTCTCCTTTCTGCCCATAAGAAGCATTTATTTCCAGGATAACAGCAAAGATGAAGTGACCTAAGTTGCTGATGCAGACTGCTGCACAGAATCCAGATTGCCCCTTCTTCCTCCAGATCCTTCGCTAACGATAAACTACCCTGGGCCCATCCTCAATTCTCTCCTACCTTCAGCCTCTCCATGGTTCAGAGCAGAAAGCCGCTGACTTGTCAGAGCTCTCAGCTCTCCATGGGACAGACTTTTGCCTCCTGGACACTGAACATGGAGGCAAGGCCTTCACTGATGCTTCATTTTCCATGACTGGGTAAGGCTGCCCATTCTGTTCTTTGTACCATGGCTCTCATTTCCTGATTGGTGACCATTTATTTATAAAATTCATCATGAGCTTCATGACGGGAAAAGCCATTCACACTGAGAAGGCAGAGCTTTTGGTTGGTGCTTTGGTTCAGAAAGTCCTCAATGCATTTTTTCATGCCCAGCTGTAGTTGGTTAAGGACAATGCTGGTAACCGAAGAGTGTCAAGGAAGAGATGAATCACCCATGCTCTGAGATGAACTTCGAATACAGTGAGGTGGAGAGAGCAAAGGCAATGTCAACAACAACATTGACGGCTCTGTGTGTGGAGTCTGCACGCTTATATGATCAAAACACATCAACGTTGGATCTCCTAATCCACTAAGCGAGCTAATATCTTTCCCATTTCCCTGAGCACGGAGAAAGGTGATGGGAATTAGGGGTTGAAAGTAAAGCTGGGAAAAGTTTGAGACCCGATAGAAAAAAATCAGGAGGCTTCTATCAGGAAGGGCTCCAGAAAAACAAGATCAGGTGGCTCAGGAGAGACCTGAACACAGCAATTGCTATAAAAACAAGGGTATTTTAGATGCTGCTCTTGAAAAGATACAAGATCCCTGCCCCCAACGAAGAGCTTCCTGAGCTGTGTGATTGGACAAGGTCCTTGAGGCTGCAGCCCATCTCCACATTCCAGACACATTTAGCTCTCCCATCCCACATGCCCTTGGAATAGGACAGGCACAAGCCTCCTATCTTGGAAAGAGCATCTTTCCCTACCAAGGTCATACCTGAGTCTCCTCAAGGTGAAGACGGTCAAGGAACACGTTGCTTCTGTGCTCATCTTGCCAAAAATGCAGAGCCTCAGTCTAACCATGAGAAAAATCAGGCAAATCCAAATCACACAACCTTCTACAAAGTGTCTGACCAGCAAGATTGCACAGACATGCTATCGAAGGCATTTGGTGCAGAGCAGGGGAGTGATGCTTCACGGGGCAGGGTGCGTGGATGGGGAGAAAACTTGCCTCCCAAGCTGCTGCTATTGCTGATTTTATCACCAGGCTCTTGCCTTACAGGAGCTGGTGGGCCAGTCGGAGAGGTGAAAGCAGCTATGGAGAAGTGCCAGGGTGCGGGCTCAGATTGCGTGTTGCAGATACAAGTACTATGTCGTTCAAAGAAGAGGAAACAGAGGTTACATCCATTGTCAGATTAGAAACATGGGGGGATGTTGGTGAGCATACAGAAGGCTTCTTGAAGGAGGAGAGAAGCAAATTTGAGCTTGACCAGAAAGATGAATCGTATGACTTGCGGGAGGAGCAAGTATTCTAAGAAAGGAGACACGGGCAGTCTGGAGGTGTGGAGGGCAGTGCCCGGGTCTGCAGGGGAACTGTCTGTGAGCCTCTAGAGGACAGCAACAGCTCCTGAGCAGCTGAGCCATCGGCAAGGGTGCTCATCATTGAAGTAAGAATTCCTACCTTTGAGTCATGTATTTGTTTCCTACAGCTGCTCGCATTACCCAGTTATCTCAGTTACGGAAGCCAAAAGTCCAAAATGAGTCTTCAGGTGCTGAGATCAAGGTGTGGGCAAGGCTGGCTGCAGGGGAGGATCTAACTGCCGCCTCTGCCACTCCGGGGGGCCACTTGCCTTCTTGGCCCCTGGCAGCTCCACTCCACTCTCGGCCTCATTGTGCATCGCCCGCCCTCCCACACTGACCCACTGGCTGCCTTTTTACAAGGAGCCCTGCAATTATGTTTCCAAGCCATCCGAATAAGCCAGGAGAGTCGAGAGCCGCGAGGGTGGCATGGGTCGAGGGTGGCATGGGTGCGAGGCCCTCCAGACAAGCCTGGGGAGGTAGATTTTCCATAATAAGAAGCCCAGAGCAAACTGGAGGCATTTTAAGTAGGCTCCTGGCATAAGAAAGACAGGTGTCCAGCAAACAAATGTGTGGTCCTGCCGGGCAGAGTGAGGAGTGAAGGGAAAGACAGGTCTGGGGCCACACCAGGACTGGCCACCACCACACGAGGGACAAGTGGGAGGACCTCGGAAAGCCCTTGGCCACCAGGCAGCTGCCGTGTGACTCCCTCCCCTCCCTGTTCCAGTAGCCTGTGACGGTGACTCGCACACACACGTTAATCAGAGGATGAGTTTTTAATTTAAGAAAGCTGTGGCAATAATTAGAGAACCAGTTACAAAAATGTTACACTTACAGCATAACAAAAATCGGAAAATTTGTTACAAAGGTTCCAAAACCAAGCAAGAGTCTTCTGAAACACAGCATCCATATTTGCACTCCAGACAATGCACCCCCTTTTCCTCTTCTCACTCAGACCACACCCAACCCCGTGCACAAGTTACTTGGGAAATGTCAGATCCAACGCACTGTGGGATCACGTGGTGAGCATTCATCGGATTTATTTGACTCAAGTACTTGAAAAAGAAATGTCACTTCCAATAGGCACCTAAATTGGTCCCCGATTGCATATTTGGATGAAAACCAACAGGTAGATGAAAATCTTCCTGTGAAAACCCAACAGGCAGAAGTACAGGGAAGAATCCTTCTTCTGTCTCTTGGAAGGAAATGTGATAAATTCAACTTGTTTGCTCAGCAGCACAAAGGACTTAGCCAGGTTTGTCTTCCATTCATTTTTTTCCCTTGGAAATGTATTTATATGTTTACTATCTTTTCTCTTGAATGGTCTTATTATGTTAATCTTTTCAAAAGACTTCCAGGTATAAGTAAGCCTGAAATGGTATTAAGAGCACTATTTGGGGGGATGTTGGCCTAGAAATTATCATCCAAGTTATTGCGTTCTTCACTTTCAATATAAATGGAATATATACGGAACCAGACACATAATGCAATTGAGACAGAATCTCTTTTTGCTTGTGAAGTGAGTCAGATTGTCCTGTCTTTCTCTCCCCGCCACTCCCGGCCCAGGCAGGGCCTCCAAGCCTTCTCCGTGGCCACCTCTGTGGGCTCCTGAGAAAGTGTGTTTGCCTCAAATGGACTCACTCTCTCTGCCTATGACAAGAATCTTGGAGCCCTGGCTCAGTGAGAAACGATCATCTGGTGCCCCGACAACCTGAAACACTCTGGAAATTAATTTTATTTATTTGTTTGTTTGCCTCCTATAGGCACCCAGTGTGACTCAGAACACCCAGGGGATGTGGTAAGAACAGAAGCTCTCAAAGTGAGTACAGTCTGGAACAAAAATGAAAGAACCAGGAAGAAGAGTAGAGCTCACCTTGCTGGAATAAACCTTATGGATCAGTTGCACTGAATACAAAGAGAGTGACATAAAAATACAATGCGTCCTAGTAGCAGGTGCCTACATTAAGACAGCCCCGAAGCGCTCCCCGTTCCAACCCTGAGTTTCCCTTCCATACCAAGAGGGGTTTTCAGATGTCAAAACAGCAAGAGTAAAATACCCCACTTCAACATAAAAACAAACTATTTTTCACAGTCAATCAGAACAAGTTTTGTTTTCCTCTTTCCTCCAAGGAATAAAGCACTTTAGAGCGGTTTCACTCCCAAGCTGACCTCACAGACGGACACGTGAATGGTGGTGCCAGCCCTGGAGTGGGCGGGAGACCGCACCTGGGTATGGTGTGCAGCCGGTGGGGTGACGCTGGGTCCCAGGCTGTGCCCCTCTCTCTGGGGACGGTGATGACTCTCGGAGCCAGGAAAGGCCTGCTGGGCAGGACGCAGGACACGGAGCTCCATCCTCAGAGCAGCTCCGAGGAAAACCATGCCATCCACTCTGCTGGAGTCTAGAAACTCCCGGGGCATCTGCAGGTGGTGGGGTTACAGCTGGCTTGACGACGTGGGACGCATGTGGTCACACAGCCTTGCTTGGAGGGTTCTGTGCTGGGTTTAGGCTCTGCTGGGGCCATCTTCATAATTCTTAATATTATGAACAAGAGCCCTGCATCTCCAAATGCTGGGGCCCCACAGATTATGTAGCAAGTCCCCATCTCTTATCTAATACTGCCACATGCTTAGACTTTGCCTCTAAACCATATTTTTACTTCCATCTTAAAAAAATATTTCCTGGGGCGCCTGGGTGGCTCAGTTGGTTAAGCGACTGCCTTTGGCTCGGGTCATGATCCCAGGGTCCTGGGATCGAGTCCCACATCGGGCTCCCGGTTCAGCAGGGAGCCTGCTTCTCCCTCTGACGCTCTCCCCTCTCATGCTGTTTCTCTCTCGCTCGCTCTCTAAAAAATAAATAAAATCTTTAAAAAAAAAAATATTTCCTGATGTAGTGCTAATGATGTATTGTATGGTGACTAACATAACATAATAAAATAAAATTTAAAAAATTTTTTCCTATCATTTAATCTAAAATATCCTAATTGCATTTTCACTATCAAATTATACTTTGATGAGAAAATGAATTAAAACTATATATATATATATTTTTTTTTTTTTTTTTTTTTTTTTTTTACGTAAGAAGGAATGAATTAGTCGAAGCCGTAACTAGACCGCTTCTCTCAGGAGAGGACTGTCATTTCTTTTCTGTGTAGAGCATCTGGAAGCAGGCTCCCATAGAAGGCAGGCACAGGTCCACCTGACTTGTAATGCACAAGAGAGGAACTGTCTAGGATAGTGGCCTTTAAAAGTTCATTGATGCAAGTCCCACATGAAGAATACATGGTCCATTTCAATCTAGTGCACACTCACACACACACAACACTGAAACACAGTTTTATGCAACATGGAACCTCTCCTATGTTGAAGCGTGAGCCCCCAGTTCCTGAGGATCTGGATGTGTTTCTAGAAGGCCATTTAGAGAGGCGACAATATGAGCCTGTTAGGGTGGGGCGCTAACCCCATAGGACTGGTGTCCTTACAGGAAAAGGAAGAGGCACCGGGGAAACACACGCACAGAGGAAAGGTGATGCGTGGACACAGAGAGAAGGCGGCCACCTGCCAGCCAAGGACAGAGGCCTCAGAAGAAACCAACCCTGCTGGACTTTGATCTGGGGCTCCCAGCCTCCAGAACCAGGAGAAGTAAATGTGTGGTAAGTCCCCCAGGCTGTGGAACTTTGTCCCCACAGTCCTGGTCAACTGGGACATGATCTGGAGCTAAAGACAGAGGGCTGAACACACTTGTTCACCTTCATCCCTTCCATCACCCTCGAGGCGATAGTAAAGGAGTTAAAATGCATAAACTGTAAGAAAAGAGAGAACAGAAACAGGTGAGAGCACATCATTTTGGAAGCTGAGCAGTGGAGGGCTGAAGGAACCCAGAGCAGGTAAGCCCCAAGCCCTAAGCGAGCTCAGCCAGTCACTCTGTGCCGCACTCCCTGCACTGAATGGCGACTGGGGAACTGAATGTGACAGGCTCACCCCTAAAATGGGTTGAGGGCAGGGGAGGAAAGGACTTCTGCTGAGTTTGACTCTGAAACAGTGAGACTCCCGGCTGCCCCGCCGGACACACACCTGGAAGCTCCCTTCTGCCACTGTCTCCTTAGCACCTGCATGATTCTTTTTTTTTTTTAAGATTTTATTTATTTATTTGAGAGAGAGAGAATGAGAGAGAGCAAGCACATGAGAGGGGGGAGGGTCAGAGGGAGAAGCAGACTCCCTGCCGAGCAGGGAGCCCGATGCGGGACTCGATCCCGGGACTCCAGGATCATGACCTGAGCCGAAGCAGTCGCTTAACCAACTGAGCCACCCAGGCGCCCCAGCACCTGTCGTCGGGGCTGTGGGCACCGGCCAGTGCAGGGATGCAGTGTGAAAGCAGCGGGTCCCAAGAAAGCCCATCCTGCATGGTGCAGAAAGGAAGAAATGAGGAAGAAACAGAGACAATGCAAAACGCTGAAACATTTTTCAAAATTGCATAATTAATATTCTCAGTAATAAAGGAAAACTTGGCATCAGTTAAAACAAGTAGCAACATAATATTCCATAGTATGAGGGTAAGATTATTCATAACCAAATATTAGCTAGACATTCAGACTATTTTCCAGGGTTTTTGGGTTTTGTTGTTTTTTTTTTTTGATACTCTAAAAAAGTTTCAAAAATATTCTTGTACAAATAATTTGATATCCTAGTCCTTTTATTGTAATGGGATAGATTCTTTAAAAATGGGGTTGCTGGGGCTAGGATATGTGTTCATAACATTTTCTGGGATATATTTCAAAAAGCTGTAGCAATTCTCATCTCCGCCAGAAATCCCTGCTGGTCTTGTCTCTCGAAATCCTCACCCAGACTCATCTCGAGAACCAAGCACCAGGTTTGATGTGACATCAGGGACGAAGATTGTTCCCATCCTCGGGAGATCATTTCCCTGGAAGGGGGACCAAAAAAGAGTTTCTGTTTTCTTTCTTTCCTTCTTTCTTCTTTTCCTTTCCTTTCCTTTCCTTTCCTTTCCTTTCCTTTCCTTTCCTTTCCTTTCCTTTCCTTTCCTTTCCTTTCCTTTCCTTTCCTTTCCTTTCCTTTCCCTTCCTTTCCTTTCCTTTCCCTTCCTTTCCTTTCCTTCCTTCTTTCTTTCAGGAATATTTAGAGAGGAGTGATACTTCTGGGAACACAGAAAGGAGGTGATATTTTAGAACTAAAGATAAAGACGCTTAGAGTTATGGCACTTCTGTAAATGAAATATAGTTGAGATCTAATGTTATATTAGTTTCAAATGTACCACACAGTGATGTTACAACTTTACACATTACTCAAAGCTCACCCTGTAGGCGTAGTCACCCTCTGTCCCCATGCAACATTATTACAATATCATGGACTGTGTCCATGACTTACTTATTTTGTAACTGGATGTTTGTACCTCTTAATCCCCTTCACCAGTTTTGCCCATCTGCCCACCTCCTTCCATCTGGCAGCCACCATCTTGTTCTCCATATTTAGGAGTCTGTTTCTGTTCCTTTCTTTGTTTTGTTTTGTTTTTAGATCCCACGTATAAGTAAAATCATGCAGTATTTGCCTTTCCTTGTCTGACTCATTTCATGTAGCTTAATACCTTCTAGGTCCATCCATATTTATGGCACCTTCATATGCACGTATTAGCACAGGTAAGAACATTAAATTTTGGTTTTGATAAGCAAATCTTTCCTATTCAATGCACTTGCTCTGGAAGTGCTCTACATGGATAGAGAATAAAGCAGAGTGGATCATGTGTTATGCAAATGACAAATGCCGTTCCCTAACATAAGTTACTTTCTTATTATTGGTTACCTGGTTATGGTCTCACTCCTTATGGTTGAGATACACCCATGAGTGCCTGTTGAGTGTGCACATGTGTGCTTGTATATGTGTGTATGTGTAGGCTCTAGAAAGGCTATTTAGCAGGGATGTATCTTCGCTTTGGGAGCCATAACAGGAGACTGATTTATCTTGAAAAAACAAAGACGATTTTTGAAAAGAAATACTCAAAGCCTCCAAGTAGCTTGCCAATACGACCTGGTGGGTGCCTTGGATGGCTTGTGGGCTCATCTTCACAATCCATGGCCCTGGCTCTTACTAAAAGTCTCACTGGGGTTTGGAACCCCTGGCAGAGAGAGTATGGGAAGGCTTATCTTGCTGGATCCACACCTACATGAGCCTGGCGCGGGTCCAGATTCTATCAAATCTCAGGTCTCCAGAAGCTTGGTCTCAGTGCATGTTAATCAAGTGTTACATAAGCAAAGATTCACAAGTTCAGATTTGCTGCGGGTACATTTCACTCACAATTTCTCTTCTACAAATGATGCTATTTGCTTTTAAATTCATTTGCGGATGGGATGGGATGTAGGGTGGACCTGAAGGATGTGTAGGTTTCATAACTTCAAGAGTTTAGACTTTTAATTCTAAAATGCTTGGAGGCAGTGTGCTGATCCTTCCGTGCACCCTCCTTCCTGCTGACACCTGGGGTCTCCCAGGAACCTATGGCACCTCCGAATCCGTACCTCCGTTCTTCTAGTCTGTGTTGGGCTTCCCGTCAACACATCTCTCCTTTCTGGAATCTGCCCTGTCTTAGACCATATGTAGCTGAACTAAATTTTAACATATTGAATTCATTAAACTGGAATTTGCTATTCCCGATTACTAATTTGAAAACCAGATAAGTAGGATTATTCTCTTTCTCTCTTAAACAACAAACAGAGCTAAATTACCTTTTCACTTATATGATAAAGTGGTTGTGTGTGTGTGTGAAGACCCTCACCCGAAGAAAGCTTCAGAATATCCACATCTTTGATTAAATTCTTTTCAATAAGACAAGGGGCTCCAGTTCTGTTTGAAGTGTCTCTTTGCCCTGAGACTGGGCAGCCTCACCCAGGTGGACGTGGCCATGTTTATCTGGGGCATTTTCTGTCTACAGTAGATGTTCGTTCATTCAATATGTGGGAAACTGAATGGAATCTTTCTGTGATTTTTTTTTTTTTTTTTTTTTTTAGTTAGGCTACAAAGCCCATTTTAAAATTCACTTTCACTGTGAGGGCGCCTGGGTGGCTCAGTTGGTTAAGCGACTGCCTTCGGCTCAGGTCATGATCCTGGAGTCCCTGGATAGAGTCCCGCATCAGGCTCCCTGCTCGGCAGGGAGTCTGCTTCTCCCTCTGACCCTCCTCCCTCTCATGCTCTCTGTCTCTCATTCTCTCTGTCTCAAATAAATTAAAAAAAAAAAAAAATTCACTTTCACTGTGAACTAGAGTTAGAAGCAGAAAGGGAAGAAAAGGCATTCAATGTTTCACATATTTCTTCTCTTATGTTATATAACTAGTCGAGGGTTGTCCATGTTCACTGAATTTGAAGGTTTAAGAATAAAAACTTTCCCCGACAAACAGTTTTAGCATTAAGTTGTGAAACACAAATCCATCAGATAGAAATCATATTTCCAATGTGCTTTCTCACAGGAGAAGAGAATAAAAATAAGAAATCACAGCAGAGATCTTTCCTATTTCTCTAGAAATGATGGATCCTGGCAACAGCAACAGAAACACATGCACAAAAGGAAACCAGTTCTAATTGCTCCTTCTCATACAGCACTGAAAAGAAACAGTGTTCGAGTTGATAAAAATCATTTTCCCCTCGAGCCTTTTATTTTATTTTTAATTTTTTTGCCAGCAGAAATGGCCATTAGCTCCTGGATGGAAGTGTTCAGGTTGGCAGAGGCTGCTTGCACCAGCCCCCTGGCCTTCTCAGCTCCCTCTTGATTAGCAAAATCGCATTAACCTCAGGGAAGACAAAAGACTGTCATTGCATAACTTTTAAGAGCAAAAGAGAATCTAAGAGCAATTTAATTTGGGGAAACAGAACATAATGAGCCTCAAACAACCTAATCTATCCCTAAAGCAGATAAAGTAATTTTAAGGTTTGTTTTCCACAATCAGCCAAGTGTTGGAGCTGTTGTTTTATGATTTTCAATGTCAGAGACATGTGATCTGATTATCCGTTTCAGAAACCCAGAAATAAGGCAAAAAGTTGGTTCTGATCCAGGGCAGAGCTAAATTTGCTGAGAGGTG
The DNA here is from genome assembly GCF_011800145.1 of Mirounga leonina. Lineage (NCBI taxonomy): Eukaryota > Metazoa > Chordata > Mammalia > Carnivora > Phocidae > Mirounga > Mirounga leonina. The sequence goes on along the minus strand of NW_023270865.1, from coordinate 4,074,575 downwards.
TCTGATATCTCTCAGCTGCAGGATGAGAAACACTTCTTCAAAGACAATCTTCAGAAACACCCATGTATCTGGGCGGCCTTCACTTGAGGAGTCCACCTGCAACCTGGAGGGCTGCGTGGTCCTGGCATCCTGCTCCTCAGCATGCGAGCCCAGCTCCCCTTGCCTGCAGCTGCAGGCACTCTGCCACACTGTGACAGGAATCAGAGCCGAGCAATTAGTAGCAGTGCTGGGGACAGAAGAGATTTATGCCTTAGGGCATCCCTGGTGCTCAGTTTGCAAACTCCAATAGCCAGGGGCATCATCAAACTCTGTGAGCAAAACACAGGAGTGGGTGCAGCCACCACCCCCCACCCCCACCCCCGCCTCCGCCGGCTGCCTAGTTCCTTCTCAGGAAAGGCAGCAAGTACATGAGCCTGGCAAATAATAGGAAAACGGTTCTCTTTTGTTACCCAGGTTCTCTGATCAAATGACAGTTCTACATCTTCGGGGCAAGCCACTATATTTTTAAATGGAGAAATTTCTAGAAGAATTATTACATCTCCAAAATATTCTGAGATTCGTTTGCTTTTTTTTTTTTTTTTAAGGTTTAGTTTATTTATTTGAGAAAGAGAAGACAGAGAGAGAGCATGAGTGGAGAGAGGGGGGAGTGAGAGGGAGAAGCAGAATCCCCGCTGAGCAGGGAGCCCCATGTGGGGCTCAATCCCAGGACCCTGGGATCCTGACCTGAGCTGAAGGTAGACACTTAACTGACTGAGCCACCCAGGTGCCCCACTGAGATTTATTTGCTTATGTGTATTTCCATTAGCATTGTCCTTTGTATACAGGAATACTATAAAACTACAGAGCTTGGTAAATTGTCACAAAATCAGCTACTACCTGATAAAGAAATGGAATCCATAGCATCCTGGAAGTACTCCAAATGCCCCTTTGAATGGCCACCTACTGTCCTTCTGGAAGACTGCCACTATCCTGAGTTCTATCAGATTAGCTTTGCAGGTTCTTAAACTTCATATAAATGCAGCCATTTAGCGTGGAGTCTTTGTGCAATGTGGCTTCTTTTCTCAATGTTGTATGTGTGAGATTAATCCACATTGTTGTATGAAGCACTTTATCAATTTCCATTGTTTCATAGTGTTCCTTGGTATACACATAACACAGTTTCTCTATCCATCCCACTGTTGCTTTTTCCAGTTTGGGGCTATTTTAGATAATGTCGCTATGAACATTACATACAGGTACATATGTGGGTGCACTGTTGGGCATTGTGTAATTTATCTGATGCCATATGACAAATGTCCCCAAAACTGAGTATGAACAAAGCCCCTTATCATTTCTCATGGTTTTGATGGATTGTGAGTTTTGGAAGGGCAGTTTTTGCCTGTGGTCTGTCCTGTGGTTGTGGTCAAATGTCAGCAGGGACCACAGGCATCTGAGGTCACGACTCCCATGGCTGGTGAGTGGGTTGTCATTATTGCTGGGAAAATTGGTTCCTCTCTGCGGGAGTCTCTCCATGAGGCTGGTTGAGTGTCCTTGTGACTGGCTTTGCTCCAGAGCGAGTGAGCCAAGAAAGCAGGATTTCCCTGGATCTGTTTCTATATTCTCTTGTGCCTCTTGGTTCTTAGTGACTTATTTCTGCCTCCTGGTGGGCATGGGAACTGCTTGCTGAATGCTAGGCACCAAGTATGAATATCCGTGGAAATATGTGAGTCTTTTGCCCTGGTCATTGTCCTTAAGGAAGATGTGCTTCTCTTTACTTTGGAGGCATTCCCGTGATGAGCAGGTCATTTCAGTCCCACGTGGATTAAGCTGGAAAAGACTGGGTCCTTGGTTTCTGGTTCTGTGGTTCTTTCTGAGAATCTGGCAAGTTCACAAGGGCACCTCCTTTTTGAAGGCCTTGAACGTCAAGTACTGCCCCTCCGTATATCTTTCTGCCTAAAGCTGCCTAAAGATCAGCAAATGCCTGAAAAGAACAGATGGTTATGCTCACCTGAATGCATTTCCCTCTTCTGCATGATTTGGCCTCTCAAGTCTGTGATGCCTCAGGAACTCTAAAGTCCATGTTTTGAATCAGCAGCCAACCTTGACTCAGGTTCCCGAACTCTCATTTGCTGTTTATTTGCTCAGATATTTATCTCTGCGTCCTGCAATGCTTATGAATTAACAAACATTGTAAGGAGTAAAGTATCATGGGGCACCTGGGTGGTGCCATCGGTTAATCATCCAACTCTTGGTTTTGGCTCAGGTCATGATCTCAGGGTTGTGAGATCAAGCCCCATGTTGGGGTCCGCGCCCAGTGCAGAGTCTGCTTAAGACTCTCTCTGCCCACCCCCTATGCTCTCTCTCTCTCTCTCAAATAAATCAATAAATCTTGGGGTGCCTGAATGGCTCAGTTGGTTAAGTGACTGCCTTCGGCTCAGGTCATGATCCCAGGGTCCTGGGATTGAGCCCCACATGGGGTTCCCTGCTCGGCGGGAAGCCTGCTTCTCCCTCTCCCACTCCCCCTGCTTGTGTTACCTCTCTCGCTGTCTCTCTCTCTCTCTGCCAAGTAAATAAATAAAAATCTTAAAAAAAAAAATAAAAAAATAAATCTTAAAAAAATAAAGTATCACATAATTCTGGACTCATCTCTGGGAGTTCCTCTGGGACAACCTATTATAATTTCTGGCTGCCTAAGTAGTTCTATGATGCATTTAAGCAAATCTGAGGGGTTTTTCTCAGGATTTTCTAGTTGTTTTCAGTAGTGGACTGATCTAAAAGAGTTTATTGTACCATCATCAGAAACAGAACTTATTCAGGTTTTTAAATGAGACGTGCATTTGGGATGCTGGAGCATTCAGAGAAAAGAAGAATCATAAATGTCATAGTAGGCAGAAAAATGCTATCCCCAAAGGTGTCCACATCCCTCATCCCAAGAACCTGTTATGTTAACGGCAAAGAGGAATTAAGGCAATGGATGGAATTAAAGTTGATAATCAATCTGAGGACAGGAAGATTAATCTGAATTATCCAGTGGATCCAATATAGTCAACAGGACCCCCATAAATAGGAGAAGGAGACAGAAGAGAAGTACAAGTGACAGAGAGACCTGAAAATGCTAAGGCCGGCTTGAGAGATGGAGAAAGAGGGTCATGGGCCAAGGGATGCAGGTGGCTTCTAGAAGCCAGAAGAGGCACAGGGGCAGGATATCCGCACCCCCGCCCCCCCGCCTCCAGAAGGAATACAGCCCTGCCAGCATCTTGGCTTCAGCCTCATGCAATTTCTGACCTCTGGAACCGTAAGATAATACATTTATGTTGTTCTCAACCACAATTTCGTGGTAATGTGTTACAGCGGCAATAGGAAATTAATGTATGTGGGCCCATAGTGTATTATTAAATACAGCTGTTTAAATATCTACGAGAAAACCATGTTCTAGCTCTATATGACCCTGCAAAGTGCACGGCCGGACATCCCAGGCTGGTCAGGTGGAATTAGCGGCACATGTATGCAGCAGTGAATCGACAGAGAAATATGGCTTTTCTTAAAATGTCACAGCCGTGTCACGTCAGAGTGGCCCCCTTCCAAGTCACCCGGATGGAGGCGGAGTAGGGAAGGTGTGCTCCCCTGGCTCACAGGCCGCCTCCCCCGCTCACCCTCGCACACCTGCTGCTGGCGGACCCCCCCCACCTTGAGCACGGTGTGTCTTCACACGCTTCCAAATCCCCTCGGGGCCTTACATTTCCAAAGGGCAGGCACTGGGTCTTATCCACTGCTGTGTTTGACTGTAGTAAGAACAACAGAATGCATACTTAATCATTATTGATTGCAGTGAATTTAATTAAAAGAAATAGAAGGGATTCAGGAATTGAAGAGCTCACAGGGAAAATGGCTAGGGGAACTTAATGATGTTTTGTGCTCGCCGCGATAAATTACAAAGACGGAAACCACATGAAAACATTATCGGGTATAACCCACCCTTAAAGAGTCAAAAATCCACAAGGTATACTTATTATTTTTTTAAATTGTTTTACAAAATGCCCTGCAAATCCCATGCCACTTGCCATGGACCTCCTCAGACACCAGTGCCCGGCTCTGCTCCCCCACCCTCCTCTCCCCCACGGCATGGACTGTAATTTGGAAATGCCGAAATTCGGATTTTTGTGGACTCTTGAAAATGTGGCGGGAGAAATTCGCACAATATCCATATGCGTATACTTGATATTTATGTTCTAAGAACCTGTCCCCGACTGTAATTTTAGAGCAATTCAGGAGGAGAAGAAGAACGCTCATGATGGTGGATTTCTCAGGGAATGAAATGGAGAAGGAGAGGGTGGTATTTAGAGCAATAAGGCAAAGTGTCAGAGGAGGAACTGTGGATCAGGGACAGTTAGTGAAAACTGGACAAAATTGGTAGGTCAGATCAGGTGAGAAAACATGCAGGGCTGACTGGGGCCAGAACAAGAGTTAGCCAGAAAGCGGGTAGAAAAGAAGATCTGGGAAGGATGCAGGCAGGCCCCCAGCTTGAAGCGTCAGGGGATGCTTGGGAGCTGCATGGGATCGAGAAAGGCAGGAAAACCAGGGAGCAGGATGGGCAAGATGGGAAATGCCCTCCCACCCTACACAGCATGCTGGCCCTGTCTCCTAGGAAGAGGGATTAATTTTTGCAAGATTAACCTTGCCCCTGATAAAGGGGAGTAAGCAGGTACCTGGGAATACCTGGAGAAGTGACACATTTGGGGAAGGGACCGCATCTGTGGAAGATCAGGGCAGCTGGGGTGGCAATGGGATGGCTGAACAGAGAATGCCCTGTGAAAATCACCACCCCGCCTTCAGTGAAAGAGTCTGAACCACCCACGTCGACGCTATTTAGGACAATAAAGATCTCCATCACACACATACATGTCCAAGGTAAGCAGAAAGATACCTAAATGTTTTTGAATGTAAGCAACACAAAGTCATTTCACTAAGACAGAATGCAAGAAGCAAACAATGAAGGTCGTAGGCTAGACTTAAAATAAAATGAATACTGTAAAATATCCTTTTTTCCATTAAACATCTGGACATTAAGTTTCAACTAATTTAGCGAAAAGAACTAAAAGACTATGGTAAAATATGACAGATCTCAGGTACCTAAAAATATCTCTGAATAAAATAAGCATAAAGTCTCTGAGGTAGAAATCGGGGTCAGCAATATTTACGGGTTAGTGCTTAGGAGCTTTTTAATAGGACCATTTCGGCACTGGCTTAGCATTCATTACTAAAGTTCCATCAAAGCAGGCCCAAATAATTGCATCAGGAGATAGACCTGAAAATATTTTGCGTTCTTAGATGCCTATTCATTCTGAAATTAATGTGTAGTAAATGAAAGCAATTTGTGTCAATGCATGTTCCGTCCATAATTTATTTTTGTCGGCTCTTTCTAGAATGAAATGTTCCTTGCAAATTTGCCATAGTAGCGTGAGCATTGTAATAAGCAATTCCAAAATGTAGTGGTTGGAAGCCTGATCTATTCAATAGTCAAAATTTTGCTGCAAAGTTTAGCTTGGTGTTATTTGCACAGTTGAAATGAGGGACGTGAGCCGTACTCCTAATCTTCTCCCCTGTCCATCCCCGCTTTTCTACCTGGGAAAGGCAGTGGGGCAAGCAGGTCCGATTCTGGATGAGACAGCCCCAAGGACCAGAGCCTTTTCTTTTCAATATGCAATGCTTATTGACAAATGACGCCTCTTCAGACATGCTCTCGGTCACGTGGACAAGTCATCTCCATGCATGGTGCATACGCGGGGACTTTGTAAGATCCATGTTTCTTTTCCCCTGTGGGAATCTTAGTATTTTTCTGAACTTAATGTTTGGGACAGAACTAGAATTTAAGTTTAATTTTGTACTTCATTTGAAGAGCATCTATTAAACAAACCTGTAGTGGAAATAGTATTTCAAGCAAATACTCAAAGTGCTTAGATGAACACTGTTTTTGAGCACCGTCAAGTGTCTAGAAGCATCTATTTACTTGTAAACACTTTTAATTAGAAGTCACTCTTGTTTCTTTATTAAGAAGTTTCCTTATGAATCCCTTTGAGATAAATTGTTTCAAGCATGGCTCTGTAAAATATCTGCACATGTGAAAGTAACAAAATAAGTTTCCTTGAGAATTTTGCCTAATTCCACTTCCAGCTAGATAAAACCAGGATCATTTAGCAAATATGCATTAAATCATTCTATAAACACGTGTTGAGGACCGGCTCTGCCCACGGGACTGTGCCAGGCACTGGGGCACAAGGTAAGGGAACTATTTATTGCCTTTACCTTTATCCTTTATCTGACTTCTAGTAATTCAGTGTGAACATGGAAAGGCTCCAGTGGGGATGCAAAGATGAAGGTGTGAGACTCTATCTGCTGTCTTTAAGGTGGCCACAGATATAGTGAAAAGAAGGGCCACATGCACCCCAATGTTCATAGCAGCAATGTCCGCAATAGCCAAACTGTGGAAAGAGCCGAGATGCCCTTCAACAGACGAATGGATAAAGAAGATGTGGTCCATATATACAATGGAATATTACTCAGCCATCAGAAAGGATGAATACCCAACTTTTACATCCACATGGATGGGACTGGAGGAGATTATGCTAACTGAAATAAGTCAAGCAGAGAAAGTCAATTATCATATGGTTTCAGTTATTTGTGGAACATAAGGAAAAGCATGGAGGACATTAGGAGAAGGAAGGGAAAAATAAAGGGGGCGGGATCAGAGGGAGAGATGAACCATGAGAGACTATGGACTCTGAGAAACAAACAGGGTTTTAGAGGGGAGGGGGAGGGGGGATTGGTTAGCCCGGTGATGGGTATTAAGGAGGGCACATAGTGCATGGAGCACTAGGTGTTATACGAAAACAATGGATCGTAGACCACCACATCAAAAACCAATGGTGTATTGTATGGTGACTAACATAACATAATAAAATTTTTTAAAAAGGTGGCAATAATCTATAAGGAAAGAGAAATCCATATGCACAGATAACTAGAATATGAGCTTTACTTTATTTTTTTGCAAACACTTCTCTAATACTCACTGTCTCCAAAGACTACTTATGTTATCAACTCTTGAGATCCTTGCCCAATGCAGGTGAGCCGGGTAATGCTAGTATCCTCGTTTTTAGCACAAGGTACCGGGAGCCAGAGAGTTTAAGAAATGTTAATGCTGGCAGGGAGCAGGATCCAACACAGGTACCCTGAGCATTCAAATGAGGCTACCTGTCTTCATGCAGCAAATGGCCATTGCAGGCTTGTTCAGACTTTGAGGTCTCAAGGCCCTTTGCTCTGTTAACATGAGCTGAGGACTCCCTGATATCAGCTATGCAAATAAAATTAATTTAAATTTTTCCAAGAAAATGTACGTGATTAAAATCACACTAGATTTTAGCTAATACTGCTATGAATTGCTACTTACAATAGTAGTTACTAAAACTGTGACCTTTTAAAAATATGCATTTATACATTTGGAAATTGCAAAGTAAAACCATTACATGTTAATATAGACAACATATTTCTGTGAAAAATGGCTATATTTTTCAAACAGTCAGAAAATTGAATCATGTTCTATTTTTACAAATATCTTTATTGTCCAGCATCATGGAAGAAACTGGATTCTCAAACTGCTTTGCACTTAATCTATTGCAATACTACAAATCATGTAGCCTCTACACATTTCCACTGCACACTTTTAAAAGAATGAGTTTTGAAAAAGCAAATGATGTCTCACATCTCAGTATTTTTATGGAAGTGGTTTGAACTTGTAGATGCACAGGCCACACTTTGAGAACTGCTCATTTATTGATTGTTGCCATATTTGGGGCACTGTGCATGGGGAATTGAAGAACATTAAAGAGAGACATCAAAAATCCCAAAAGCAGTGAAAGAAGATTGCTATGGGATTTCATGTTTCCTCAATGGCTTTTGACAAAAATTTTCAAACAGACAGCGAAGTTGACTCGATTTTATCATGAACCCCCGTGTACCCACCACCTAGGTTCTACCATTACTGTTTTACTATACCTACTTTTTCACATATATAGCCATCAATCCCTACCTCCCTCCATCCATCAAACTGTTTATCTTTGATGCGTTTTAAAATATATTGCATACATCAGCACAGTTCCTGCTAAAAACTTCATATCTGTAAGATTAATGAGACTCAATATTTGTGTACATGTTCTTTCCTTTCAATGTAATTTTTACCTATCATGAAATGCGCATGTCTTAAGCACATATTCACTGCGCTCTGATAAACACATGCACCGCTGGATCCCAAATTCCTGTCTGGATACAGATCATCACCATCACCCAGAAAGCCTGGAGGTTGCTTCCCAGTCAACCACATCTTCATTCCCACAGGTCCGATGCTGGTGTTTTCTACCACAGATCAGTTTTGCCCACTACAGGACTTCACGAAGTCTGCACTCTTTTGTGGGACTTCTTTCACCCTATACAATGCTGTTTGCTACCACCCCATGTTATTGCACACATTAATACCTTGTTCTTTTTTATGGCTGAGTATAATTTTATTGTATGAATGTACCAGAATTTATGTCTTCCTTCTTCCACTGATGGCCACTTACACCATTTCTGGTTTTTGTCTATTTCGAATAAAGCTACTATGAACATTTTTGTGCAAATGTTTCTTGGTTTTTTTTTAAGATTTATTTATTTATTTGAAGGGGGGTAGGGGCAGAGGGAGAGGAAGAGAGAGTCCTAAGCAGACTCCATGCTGAGCATGGAGCCCAACAGGGGGTTAATCCCATGACCCTGAGTTCATGACCTGAATTGAAACCAAGAGACGGATGCTCAACTGACTGCACCACCCAGGCGCCCCTGCTCAAGTGTTTCTGTGAACGCATACCCTCGTGTCCCTTAGGTAAATGCTAATTAGGGAATGGCTAGGAAGGTTTAGTGTTATAAGAAAACTGCCAGAGCTTTTCTAAAATGGTTCTAAAGTGGTTGTACCATGTTGTTTTCCCATCAACAACGTGTGAGAATTCTGATTTTTTTTCTCCAAGTCCTCTCCAATATGTGCTGTTTGGGGTCTTTTAAAATTTCTAAGGAGGGCACGTTCTGCATGGAGCACTGGGTGTTATATGCAAACAATGAATCGTGGATCACTACATCAAAAACTAATGATGTAATGTGTGGTGACTAACATAACATAATAAAATTAAATTAAAAAATAAAAAATAAATTAAAAAGTTTTTGCCATTCTAGGAAGTATGTAGTGGTCTCATGGCAGTTTTAATTTTTGATTTTCGGATGACAAGTGATGTTGAAGACTTTTCATGTGCTCGTTGGCCTTTAGCTGTGGGGATTTCTGATATGTTTCTGCCTAGGGGGATCTGGGAAGTCTTCATGGAAGAGGTAGAAGAGGCTCCGCAGGAGAAATCAGCCTGGAAGACACCCATGGTGGAGGAAGATGGGACAGAAACGCTAAAGCAGCAGTGTCTAGGGAAGGGAGAGGAACTCGGAGTTGCATGGAGAGTCAGGCTGCATGTCCCCCAGAATAGACTCATGCTAGAGGCCGAGACGGGTAATTGGTGATCTACATGAGGTCGTGGAGTGTATTCAGCAGGAAAATGAAGAAACCTCAGTTTGTTAATTCAGAGTTAATGAAAATTTTGAGAAGAATGAGATAACTGAACTTTTCTATATGCAAAACAGATGGAGTGGAGAAAGAACAGTATCAGGTGGCCAGGTAGGAGGTTAATGGAACAGCCTATGGGTAGGGCAGGCGTCAGTCTTGGGATCCGAGTCAGGTGATGGCATCGGGAGGGGGGAAGAAGCAATGGTATCACGGCATCAGGGAGAATTCAGGACCCTGTTACTGTGATATCTGGGACAAAGGAAAGGAAGTCCCGTAGATGACCCTGAGGCCGGTAGCCTACTCAACAGGTATGATGTCATTGCCATAAATAAGTGAGCATGACTGAGCAAAGCAGAACACGACTGATTTAAAACCCAGGCCTCCTTTCTGGCTGGGTGAGCATGGGAAGTCATCCAACCTACCAGAGCCACAACTTATTCACTGTAAAATGCACACAACTAGACCACCTACTTCATAACGTAATGGGGGTTAATTCACTTTATACATTTGTTCCTTCAAACATATACTCCTGAAATGCGAAGAGCGATGCATAAAATACTATATGCAGTTAGTAAATGTTCAGTCTCTGAACAACAACACACAGGAAATTGAGACACGTCGTTGGGAGGATAGATCATTTATCCACATTCTGCACTTCATTTGCACTTTGCCATTGACAGAGCGCTTTGGCTTGTATCCTCCAAACCATGGGATCAGTTCACCTGTGGTGGAAGCAAGAGATGGAGATGTGAAAACCATCTGAAGCCATGACCCAGAGGGAGCTCAGGCGGGGCAGGGGTCAGGAGGGAAGAGAAAGGAAACGCTGTGCAGACAGGATCGGGTCAGTTCTCCAGGTAGGAATATGGGAAGCCGGCATCCAGAGAGAGGATGGGACAGGGAGAGATGCAGGGTGCAGACTCAGAATTCCAGGAGCCTCCCTGGGATTCTGCTTAGCATAACCATTCCACATTGCCAGGTCCCTGAATGCCCAGGATGGTTCACTTTCCCTGCAGCCACGGATTTCTTTTCTCCAGTGTGATGCCTCCTCTTGCGGTGTTCTGCTTCCTTCTCCAAAAGCTGCCTGTGAAATTGGACCCATTGATGCCCCTGGAGGCAGTGTAAGATCTGTGCCATGTGATACTAATTAACAAAATAACCAGATAATCCGACAAGCCTGGACCAGCTCACATTACCCATCTAGGCAGTCAGAACTGCCAAACAAAGACAGATTTATTCAACAGGAGAGAAGCTCACACATAAAAGAAACTGATGTAATCTCTGTGGATTGCACATAAGGCTTGTATTAAAACAGAGCTTCTCCGAAAAAAATAATAATAACCTCCAAAATCTTAGGTCAGAGCACATCAGAGAGAACTCTAAAGGGAAATACTAAAGATGCCTCAAATGTCTCATTCATTATTAACAGTTTCCGAGAGCAGGATGCTCTACAACTCAATGTCAGACCATGACATGGAATTCTCTGGAAAACAGAAGTTAGTTAGCATTTACCGGGAGACATCGACGGAAGTCACAGTTAGGCAAACAGTGTTTGTACAATATTTATTTCACAACCAGACTTCTTTGTGTCTGTCAAGGATGGAGTTAAGTGTGTGTTTATCTCTGCAGGTAAGAATGACTTTCCACCTCGATTCAGGAGACCACGGTACCCACCCCTGTTTTACGGGTAGCCCTGATATGGCCTCACCTGTCTGCCCAGTGTGGCAGCATGAGTCACGCGACCTTTCTTTCTTCTCTTTCTGCTGTTGGGTCTTGTAATCAGCAGCATAATTATCCCAGGACAGATTGTGTGATCTTTGATCCTCCATGCAAATAAAAAAGATGTGCTTTTCCCCAGGAAGCCTGACCTGCCAAACAGAGCTGGTGTCCCTGCTTTAGGATCCTGTAACGAGAGAAACTGGCCTCAAGCTCAAAGAGAAAGCATCTTTAATTGTATCACCTTCAGATGCTAATCCACTGCTACACCTCAATATGCGGAACCAGATAAAGGATCTTGAAAAAATTACTACTTAAATATGTGTTCAAGCAATCCCTTAATAATTAAGAATTTAAGTGCCCATATACTTCAGCGGTTTACACCTTCTGAGTGTCAGAACTTGAAACATGAGGATATAAAAATTATTTTTATCTGTCTTTTCACAAAGTTATTTATCCTACTCAAGAGGTATTTACTGAGGTTCAGCTATATATCAACTGCGTGCTGGGTATTCCTCTAGGCAATAGAGCCACCAGATTAGAGAAGTCAGACTAGATCTTTATTCTCATGGAGTTTACAATTCTGTGGGGGAAAGACATATAATAAACAAATATGTAACAAATAGGTTCAACTACAAGTCCATGACTGTGTTGATGGAGACTCACAGGATGCCTACCCCTAGTATTGGTACCGCGGAGCGGAACGTGGGGCCTGAGGCTCATGTTGCCAGACCCCACACTTCACAGGTGTCTCCAGAATCCGTGCGGGAGGGGGCCCTGAGGCTGGTTCAGGCGGATCAGTGACTTGTTTGCTGGCACAGACGTCATCATGCTGGGCTTAACCAAGAACAGTGAGCAAATGAGATTTCGACACACGCTTTATTTTATTTATTTATTTATATCTCCAAAACGGAAGGTCACTAGGTATTTAAAAACAACTATTTTTTTTTTTAAGATTTTATTTATTTATTTGACAGAGAGAAAGACAGCCAGAGAGGGAACACAAGCAGGGGGAGTGGGAGAGGGAGAAGCAGGCCTCCCACCGAGCAGGGAGCCCGATGCGGGGCTCGATCCCAGGACCCTGGGATCATGACCTGAGCCGAAGGCAGACACTTAACGACTGAGCCACCCAGGCGCCCCAACAATCAATAAACTGTTAACTTTATTGTTTTTAGGGGCGCCACCCAGGCGCCCCTAAAAACAATTATTTTATCTGCTTGGAAAATATTGTTCATAATGTCAGAGATCACTGGGAAAACAGTGACTATTTACATGGATTGCAATGTCATGGGATTTTCCAAGATGCGTTTTATCTATACCTTGTTTAGTAGCCATTCACATTGGAGTATCCAGGGCTCCAGATCCTGGTCCAAACTGAGGAAGGTCTTTTGAACTACTTGGAAAGCTATCCTGACCCACTTACTTTAACATATTTTAGAAGGATGCAGTAATTGAGGAAAATGGAAAGCATTTTTGGCATTCACTATGGGGTGAATAGTGGAGAAGAAATAATCCACTTTAAGTTGAAAGGGCTCTCAACTGTGAAGGTGACTTAAACCATTTCATATGTGAAATCATCAGCCATTCTTATTTCCTTGATAATCTTCATGCAATTTGACTTCAAAATCCTGTTAAAAGTCCATTCCATCTACTTGTGAATCTCTCTCATTTCCTCAATTCACAGATGTATGTTTTATCTGTTTAATAAGGCCAAAGAATTATTATCCTTATAATAATCAACTGAATGCCTAGTCATCCCATAATGCTAAATAAAACTTAAAACTATTACGTGTCTTTCAAGATTATACGATATTCATTAAAACCTTCATCAATAGAGATTTTGCTTGAGATTCTTCTATTTAAAATCCATATAAGAACAAGAGTTTTAAGAGGTTAACATCCCAATATTTTATTTCTTGCCTAAACAAAAAAACGATTTCGAACTGAAATCCTAGGCACGAGTGAAGGTGGAGGAAAAGTTGAGTTAAAAAAGCTGGCAGGGGATTGGGCTCTGCTCATTCCCAGGGATTGTGGGGATACATTGCATGAGGACAAAGAGCAGGCGGAGACCCCATGAAGAACAGAATGAGGAGCCCCCCACCATCCTCTCCCACTAGGGTCCTTATCCATTCCCTATCTTATTGTCTCTGAAATTCTATCTGGCTGCAAAATGTGGAAATTGAGCAGTTAGAGGCTATCAAGTCAATATTGTTTTAGCATGGACGTAGTCAGGAGTGAGTCATCCCGGACCACGTGGCTCTGATGACCAGAAATAAAATCCACAGCCCAGACCCTGGACTGAGCAATGCCAGGTAGACCAGATCACCCCACCACACACTGTCATCTTGATCAGCCCCATCAGGGGCACAATTTCCAAAAACATCTGCCATCTAGTTTCAAAAGTCGTGTGGTGCAAACAATATTGTATTTACTCTGGCCCTCATCCTTCAGGTGCAAGGATTAATTCATTTTTCATTAAATCTTGAACTGCACTACTCCAAATTGTAGTCCTCGGTAAGTTGCGCTAAGAATCTATCCAGTTTCTTTCTTTCTCCCTCTGTCCCTTTCCTTCCTTCCTTCCTTCCTTCCTTCCTTCCTTCCTTCCTTCCTTCCTTCTTTCTTTCCTTCCCTCCGCCTGCCTAAATATATCCCCTTCTCTTTTGGAAATACTTTGTAGGATTTAATCATCTCCTCAGAAATACTGTAAAAATCATGAAATGACGGATTGACTCATAAGCCTGGAGTCAACCGTGTTCTTCAAGCACCAGAGTTGTAAAGGATCGACAATGTATGGAGGTTGTCATTACTTTGCTCCTTTGCTTTTTGTTTTTCAACTCCAGTAATTCCAGCTCTACCTGGCAATTGCCTGTATGGCTCATCGTTGTTTCGTACTCAGCGATGCTTGTACTTGTAAGAGAGCTGTGTTCTATGCTACAGGGCTTCCAGAATCCCACTCGGTCCGCAGCAGTAGAGAGGAGAATATGGAATGCACAGGGGTACTAGCCATCCACAAAGCAGGGGCAGAGGAGAAGGAAGAGCCAAGCAGAAGCAATCAGTGTGACAATGAAGGGGCGCCCCAGGCTATGGAGGGAAAGACACCTGGCCTTGGGGGGGTTAAACAGCTCAGCCTTTGGAAGGTGAACTGGTTCACCGGAACTCAGGAAAGGCCAGCAGGAACAGAAGAAAGGCTGCAGGGCAAAGACGGGTACTGAGAATGGCAAGCATTCCAGTTACAGAAGAAGGGTCTTGTGGCAGCGAAGGGCCTGAGTTAGACTCTGGTCTTGGGTCTGGGACTTAGTATCAGTCTATTATCTCAAGCAACCGTGAAACAAACCAAATGTGCAAACATAATATACAGACATCCCCGGAGGGCATTACTAATGTAACTTGGCTGAAGATACAATGGAAACAAGAAAGTTTATCCTTCAGGCACCAGAATAATAAAGTGATTTAAAAAATTTGTACCTGGGGATGCCTGGGTGGCTCAGTTGGTGAAGTGTCTGACTTCAGCTCAGGTCATGATCTTGGGATCCTGGGATCAAGTCCCACATCAGGCTCCACACTCAGTGTGGAGTGTGCTTGAGATTCTCTCCCTCTGCCCCTCCCCCTACTTGCGCTCTTGTGCTCTCTTTCTCTCTCAGATAAATAAATAAATAAAATCTTAAAAACTAAAACTAAAAAATAAATAAAATGCCAGCCTTCATCCTAGTGCTTCTCATCACTGTTCCCCGCTTTATTTCATCCTTTGCACCTGTCATGATAACATACCATATTCTATTTACCTTGCTTATTGTCTCATCCCACTAGAATGGAAGGTCCATGTGAGCAGAAACTTCATCTGGTTTATTCTTTGTTATATTTCTAGCACCTTGAACAGCCCCTGACGTGTAGTAAATGTCCAACCAAGATGTATTCAGTGAATAAATCTAAGAAGAAAGCCAGCTTTAGAATACGCCAAACCTGAGTTTTGGCTCCAGTATTTTCTACTTACTGTTTCTGTGAACTTAGATACCTCACTTAACCAAGCTCTCTGAGCCTCAGTGTCCTCATCTATAACATGGGCTAATAAAACCCACCTCTCCATGTTGTAAAAAGGAAAAAAAGGTGGGGGGGGGAGAATTGTTATTGACATGGGTGGTGAGCCTGCAATAAACATCAGTTGCTCTCCTCTTACTCAAAAGGCCCTACCTGACTCCCAGACATCCCCATCAAGAAATAAAACACATATTAATGAAGGTCCAGGAAAAAGTCCTGTGAAACACTGCATGCACTTAAAGTGCAAACTCTGCAAACAAGCAAGGAGTAGAGTGCAAGCCCAGGGTGAGCTCAGTGCATGCTGCTCAGGGGCAATGCTCTGCCCTCCAGAGCTACCAACAAACCACCCAGTGCAGGAAAGATCTGTTAACCCAAGGGATTCGACTCTGTTTCTAGAAATTGCTGTGCCTTGAAATGTTACTACGCAAACCTAAGAGACTCAACGGCACCATCAGAAAGCAAGGCCCATGGGCTTTAATGCTGCCCTGCTTCTCCGAGGGACCTGGCACCATCTTTCCCTCTACCACAGTTTTGCCCTGGTCCAGTTTCTTCAGCTGTATAATTGATCATGGAGGAGTTCATGGAGGAGGACTATCCAGTGCAGGCAAAAAGACCCACAGCTTGCCGACCTCTGCGTTTCCTATGGGTCATGACCTTGGGATCTCACCTAAAGGAACGTGCCTGCTTTCCTAGAACCCTTTGCTCTTACTGCAAACCACAAACTACAGGAAATGTTCTAATTTGAAAAAGCAGCATTTTGTTGAATTTGTACATCTGTTCTTATCAACTTGATTGTGTGTTCGCTGCCGCACTCACGATTTCCTGTACAATGAGAACATTATTGATATCAGCTTTTATCTTCAACTCCAACTGGCCAAAACAATCTGAAGTAACACCCCCTTGGCTAAGGACCCACCAGACTCCAAGTAAAGAGAGCACGTTTCCATCCTCTGGGGTAATTAGCAGTCACATGTCAGGACTCAGTGAACTTGCTTCAAAGGAAGTTCACATCTCAGCATATGCAGCTGCTTAGGACAAAATAAACACTAGGTGCAACTTGCCGGTCATCTTATCAAAACTTAAGAATGATATTAGAAAAAAGAATGATATTCTATCAGATTTACCTCCCCTTGTATTTACTAGACAATCTAAAACCACCCAACCATTTATAAATAGTTTACAGAAATCATCAACATGAGGGTCTGGATATAGGAGCATCGTAACTTACTTTCGTGCCCATGGTCCATTGGAAGCCTGGGATGGACCACCACACCACAGTCCTACGGGTTTGCTGTGACCTGACCCACACTGGAGAGTCGTGTCATTCTCCCCATCCTTCCCATCCCTCGGTCTCCATTCCACAGAGAGCCCTGATCAACATACAGGCTGCACAAAAATTACCCAAGGGGATTAAAGCATATTTTGCACCAATCGTGTCTCATACTCTTGAGCTAAGGGAAGTAATTGGTGAGTCACAAAACATACTTGGAATATCTGATTCATATTCTGTTACTTCCACTGACAATTTTAAGGGAAAAAAGGAATTTTCAGTAGATGTTCAGTTGCCAGTTATTTGAAGCATGAAAAACTACCTGTAGGCCTTTACTTCTGACTCAGTAGCTAATTTTTGAAATGACAACAATGCCTTGACATATATCAAATGGTTAACTATAATTTTAAAGATAAATACAGAACATTTTTACATGGGCTGTTTGTTTTCTTATTGTGAAGTTTTAAGAGTTCTTTATGTATTCTGGATATGAGTGTTTTATCAGATAGGTGATTTGCAAATAATTTCTTCCTGTCTGTGGTTTTTATTCTTGTCTCTAAAGAGTGCTTTTGAAAAAGCAAAAGGTTTTCATTTTATAAAATACAATTTATTAATTTGTCCTTTTGTTGTCTAAGGAATCTTGCCTAACCTATGATCACAAAGGCTTTCCCCAGTGTTTTCTTCTTTGATGGTTTAGATTTACACTCCCATTTATGACCCTTTGTGAATTCAGTTTTCGGTATGGTGCAAAATGTAAAAAGAAGGGTCTTTTTCCTTCTTTTTCTTTTTTATTTATGTGTATTGCCATTTGTTTAAGGTACCTTTTCTCCACTGAACCAACACTGCACTGTTGTTGGAATTCAGTTGTCTATGTGTGGGTCTGTTTCTGGAGTCTACTTTATTCCATTGATCTGTTTGTCTTTACACTAACACCACACTGTCTTGATTATTGTAGCTTCATAATGTGTCTTGAAATAAGATAGTCTAGTCCTCCAACTCTGTTCTTCTTTTTAAAAATTGTAGTTCTATTTTTTTCAGCATTTTTAGTTTTATCTATTTCCTTATTGAAATATAGTCGACATACAACAAATATTAGTTTTAGGCATACAACATAGTGATATATATATATATATATATGTATATATCACTATATATATATTCCTGATATATATATATATATATATATATATATATATCAGGAATTGATCACCATGATCACCATGATAAATGAAGTTACCATCTGTCATCATCCAAAGCTGTTACATATTTGTTATTCTATTTTTTTCATATTTGCTCTTCTAGATCCTTTGAAGTTCCATGTGAAATTGAGAATCAGTTTGTCAATTTCTACAAACTAAAAGGATGCTTAGATTTTTATTGGAATTAAGTGGAGTCTATAGAGCAATTTGGGAGATAATTTCTGATCCATAAACATGGTCTATCCATTTATTTAGGGCTCTTAGAATTTCTATGAACCGTGTTTAGTTTTCAGTTTTTAGATCTCTCACCTCTATTCTAAGATCCTTCCCTGAATGTTCCATATTTCCAATGCTATTATAAATGGTGTTTTTTTTTTAATTTGAAAATCCAATTGTTCAATGCTAGAATATGGAAATAATAATGGATTTGTATATACTGATCTTTTATCCTGCAACCTTATTAAACTCATTTGTTAGTTATAGAAGTTTTCTGGTAGAGTCCTCAGGGTTTTCTACATAGGCAATCATGTCATTCAGGGATATAGACAGTTTCTTCCTTTCTGATCAGAATGCATTTTATTTCTCTTCTGTGCATTATTGCACTGGTTATACCTCCAGTACAATGTAGAATACAAATGGTAGAGAAAGCATCCCATTCTTGCTCCTCGACTTATCCAGTCTCTCCCTACCAAGTATGATGTTTCTTCAGAGGTACATTTTATCAAGTTGAGCAACTTCTCTCTATTCATAGTTTGCTGAAAGTTTTTATCAAGAGTAGGTGTTAGATTTTGCTAAATGACTTTTCTGTATCTTATGGGATTATCACGTAATCTTTCGTTCTTAGTTGGTCAACATGACTTATGTTAAACATACCTTGCATTTTGGAATGATCCCTACTTGATTATCATACATTGCTATTTTTAATATTATTCTACTAGATTTGCTAAAATATTGTCTAAAATGTTTGCATCTATGCTCATTAATGATATTTATCTGTAGCTGTCTCTTCTTGTAACATGTCTGTCTGGTTTTGGTATGGGGATAATGCTGGTATCATGCAAATATTCTCTTCTTAAAATATTTGATAGACACTTCCCCAAATGATATATGGAGGGTAAGTGAGCGTATGAAAAGACGTTCAACATCATTAATCATTAGGAAAATGCCAACACATTAAAACTAGGATGAAATGTCATTACACTTAGATTAGAAGAGCTAAAATTTAAAAATAAAATTGGCCATACCAAAATTTTGGCAAGGACATAGAGCAAATGTAACTCTAATTCACTGCTATTAGAAATGTAAAATGTTACAACCACTTTGGAAACAAATGTGGCTGATTCTTCAAAGGTATAAATATAACTAGCATATGATCCAGCCATTCTACTCTGGTATATATTTACACAAGAGAATTGAAAACATACATTCCAACAAAGGCTTGTACACAAATACTGATCCTTTCTTTTTTAAAATTAACAAAATTGGAAATAACCTAAATGCCCATCAACAGGTCAATGGATAAACAGACTGATATATCCTTATAATGATATTTTACTGAGTAATGAAAAAATGGCCCTATTAATACACAACTTGGAATAATCTCAAAATGTCTATCCTGGGTGAAATAACCCAGACAAAAGAAGTATGCATACTATTTATGATTCCATTTCTATAAGATTGTTGAAAGTGCAAACTAATCTAAAGTGAGCGAGTAACAGAAAGCAGAGCAGTAGGACAGAGGATGGAAAGATTGAGAAGGAGAGATTGTCAAGGGGCATGAGGAATCCAGCAATGATAGATACATTCATCTCTGGATTGTGGTCTTAGTTTTACAAGTGTATCCATATGTCAAGACTTCATCAAATTGTGCACTTCAAATATATGCAGTATAATGAACGTCAACAATACTTCATAACAGAAATAAATACTGTATGTGAAGATTTAACTTTTGTATAATATGTGTAATTCTTTGCTGACAAAATTTAATGTGTCCTTATTGTAGCTTTGGGAAAAAGAAAGTGCAAGGAAGAAAATGAAAATAATTAGTCATTAAACTATTCCAAAATAATCACCTTTAAAAAATTCTATATACTCTCTTTTCTTTGGTTGTATATACATTTTTTAAAAGATTTTATTAATGTGAGAAAGTGAGCACAAACAGAGGGGAGGAGCAGAGGGAGAGGGAGAAGCAGACTCCCCACTGAGCAGGGAGCCTGACACCTCCGGCCCCAACCCAGGACCCTGAGATCATTACCTGAGCCAAAGTCAGATGTTTAACTGACTGAGCCACACAGGTGCACCTGTATATATATTTTTCCTACAACTTTCAGAATACATAAAGAACTCTTAAAACTTCACAATAAGAAAACAAACAGCCCATGTAAAAATGTTCTGTATTTATCTTTAAAATTATAGTTAACCATTTGATATATGTCAAGGCATTGTTGTCATTTCAAAAATTAGCTACTGAGTCAGAAGTAAAGGCCTACAGGTACTTTTTACATTTTGTTATGTAACCTACTCTTCTAACTTAATAAACTAAGCTAAGCATTTCACCACATCATTAAATCTCTGACAATGCAGTTTTTATTATTATTTTTTTTAAAGATTTTATTTATTTATTAGAGAGGGAGGGAGAGAGAAACAGCATGAGAAGGGAGAGGGTCAGAGGGAGAAGCAGGCTCCCCGCTGAGCGGGGAGCCCGATGTGGGACTCGATCCCAGGACTCTGGGATCATGACCTGAGCCGAAGGCAGTTGCTTAACCAACTGAGCCACCCAGGTGCCCCTGACAATGCAGTTTTTAATGAGTTCATAGTGGACTACTATTTATTAAGCCATGTCTTATTAGATCTAGAAGTTGTGCCTGCTTTTAAAAATACTGTAACAAACATCCTTATGTATATAATTTGGAACATCTCTAATTATTTTCTAACATAATACTCAAAAACTTATTTTACGTTTAGAAAAAAATAATTTCTTAGTCAAAGACTAAGAAACTGTTTATATCCCTGAATGACAGTTGCCTTTTTTTGTCCATGGTACCAAGTTTCAGGAGGATTTATTTTTAACAGAATGTGCCCTTTTCCTTATTAAAATTCAATGCATGCCCATTATTCCATATGTTTTCAGTGTCACATACATATCCAGGAAAAATAAAAAAATTCGAAATAAAATAGCTGATTTAGGTTTAGTTGGGATCATTTTACTACTTAATGAAAATCAAGATAGCATGTTAGAAAAATCAACTATATTTTTTAAATATTTTATTTATTTATTTGACAGAGAGACACAGCGAGAGAGGGAACACAAGCAGGGGAAGTGGGAGAGGGAGAAGCAGGCCTCCCGTGGAGCAAGGAGCCCGATGCTGGCATCATGACCTGAGCCGAAGGCAGATGCTTAACAACTGAGCCACCCAGGCGCCCCTAAAAATCAACTATTTTAAAGAGATGCTTATCATAGACCCAAATCCTAAGAAATAATTTCAATATCTAGTTGTTGCTCTTATTGCTATTTTTTTTTTTTTATTAAAGCACTCAAAAGGCTCACACTGCTAGCATGCGTACTCGTTAAAGGTGTCTCCTGACCAGTGGACAGGGACAGTGACTGCAGTTCTTTGGGTCAGCTGTGATTTTCTCAGGACTGGAAGGAAAGGAAGCAATAAGTGATCGTTACGGAGCGTGCGCAGAGACAGCGGTGGGACGCATAAATAAATTAGTGTCAAGGTCTCAGGCTGAGGTGCTAATTGACTCGGGCTGTATCTTCTCAACTTAATCCCTCGGACCTGACTTCACCTGGCTGGACACTCAGATTCTCCTCAAGTGGAGCCCCTGCCTCCAGGGGGAGGGAGACAAGTCACATGGCCCCTCCCATCTTGCAGAGCCACCTGCATCCCAAATTTAGTGCTTTTGTTTGATCTGCCAAGAGGCAGGGGAGGGAAAGAGGTGCAGGAGACAGAAGGACAAGTAAGCCAGGTCCAACATAGCCATCTGTTCCACCTGTTGCCATTGGCCTGGCCTTCTAGAAGATGCTGTGAGTACCATCAGAGAAGCCTGAGGGATGGGTACCTTGGCAGCCCCTCCTCCAGGATGCAGCATACACAATGGGTCCTCCTAGTGATCTGGCCTCCTTGGCTGCCCGTCCCTGTCCTAACAAGGTTGCCCACCAGGGCCCCCAATGATCTAAGGGCCTTCACCAACTGCCTCTACTCTTCTGAAACATACTCGTTAGAAACTGGGCTGCACGCAGCATTGGTCTTGTGTGCATGGGTGCATCTGAATAGTCCGAGCAGTGACCAGAAATTATTTCGGTGCCCATTTGTGCGTACTACACAATCTGATTTACACCTGATCCCTGCAGCTGATGGTCTATGATGGAAGGCCGGAAGTACTGAGGGGACAGCCCGAAAGATTTTTATGGGGTAAAATGAGAACAATTGTCCAAAGCTAACCCCAGGGTGATATAAGACACCCGCTCGGCTTCCACAGCCCTGGAGTGGGGAGTGAAGTTGACTGCGATTTGGGGAGGGTCCCAGATGGGATCCTGTGGGGGTTCAAGGTGGGTACTCCCAGCCTTCAGTGCAACAGAGAATGTCCTTGGGCAAGTCAACACACCAGACAGGAAGACTATCTGTCAAGGCTGTGTCTTCATAGCCAGAGAGCACCTGCCCCGCTTGCAGCTTCGCAATAAACAGACGAAGAAAGAAACAGGACTTCTGCATTTTCTCCCGCCGGGGCTCAGGATGTCTTCGGAGGGCAGCCTCCAGGTACAGGCCTCGGCTTATGGCATATGTGGATCTCTCTGAGGAATGGTCACTTTTCTGATGTTGGTGCAGGGATGTGCATTTACATTTCTTGTCTGTAGTCCCATGTGGGTATAAACACAGGATGCTGTGTGCAATTAGGCAGAAGTAAACAAGCCCGCTTTGCCCCTTCCTTGCAAGCTGTGTGTTTAGCCTTTGTATTGAGCACTCAAAAGGGCTGTGATTTTTTTTTTTTCTTTTTGAAAAAAAAGATTTGTGATTTTTTCTCTTTTTTCCTCTTTGGATCATTCTGCTCTGGTTGAACTCATTTAACAACTTTATCTGAATCTTTTATTGAAGGTGAATTAGACTGGATACTTATGCAACTGTAATAACCCTGAATCAGGTTTTTCTAAATTTACACTTGAAAAGATGTACAGAAATTCCTTGCAGCTCTATAGAAGGTTCCCATTGTATGAGCCATGCAATTACAAGAAGACCTGATTTGAGAGGAAACCCAGAGACAGCAATAGAGAAGGACTTTATGTCTAAAAAGACAAAAAGAAAGAGGTAGTGGGTAATTTAAATACAGCAAGCTTCCCAGCTCCCGGGTACACTTGAATGGGATAAAGTAGGCCAATTGGCCTCTGTCTGCACACTCCGCTCCCACCCACTCCCTAGGGACCCTGTTTATCGTGCCCAGGCAAATGCAGCTTGAATTGTTCAGGTCTAAACTGGAGCGCACGGGCCGGCGATTAATGCCCAGACCTCCAGTACTTGACCTGGATGGCTTTTGGGTCATCACAGTCTGCAACATTCAGCCCAGCTTGGCTGTCACAGTGACCACAACAACCGAGCCAAAACAGACCCGACATTAGGTGCAGTCCCTCATTACCAGCGGCTGGGAAGTTGGTCAGTGTCAGTCCCTGCCTGGGTCCCCTGGCCAGCCACAGCTTAATCCCCCCTGGGTCAGTCCTGCCTGGGGGAGAACAGACATCTGCAACCTTTCCTCAGTTTCCCTTCAGACCCTGGAGAGCTCAGATTTGATTGTCTGCACATGAAATTTATCACAGGGGAGGCAAGAGAGTGGCAGTTTCCTCTTTCCTTAAGTTTTGCCTAGTTTCCCAGCTTAGCACTCTGGTCCTAGAGATTTCGGAGTCTACATTTAATGGTCTGCCTTTCTGTGCCCCAGAACCCCTCTAGACGCCCTGGACCTGGGACATTTCCCTAGAACCTATGAGCAGATCAGGTATTTCCACCAGCCTGGCCTGATTTCAGGTTGGAATCTAGCCAGCATATGGTTCTTTTTGGGAGTCCTTACTTCTGGGCCGGACCTCCTGGGAGTGGCCAGCAAACTCTCATCATCACTTCTGCCATATCTGTGCCTTCCATTGCCCGAAGGCAGCCTCCAGCCCATGCACCCCACCCCTGCCTTCCCAGGCCTCCTCTTCCACTGGCCTTGCTGAGGACCGAAGGGTTTTGCTTCTGATGCCAATGGGAACCTGGCAATAATTGTACCTGGATGAAAGGATGTAACCCTAGGACATCCAGGGAACGTGTATAAATGCAGCTTTGGGAACAGCGAGCCGTGCTTTGCCTCTGCTGCCAGATTAAAGATAAGTCCCTAGAGGAAATCAATCTCGTGGGAAGAGAATTTTCTGGTATACTGATAGAAGGCTTAGGGGATCTATCCTGCATCTCTCTCTCATCTGGGAAGTGACACACAAATAAAACTGCTTGTCAATTAAAATGCCATTGGTAGAGCCTCCAGTTAGAAAGGACTCGGGAGCCCCAGAGTCAGCCAAGGAGCAGTGAATATTTGCAGGAGGACCTGCTCTGGGCACCGCCTCTTCCCTTGGCTTCCCCAACACTGCTCTCGCTCTCATCCTCACTTTCTCCTTGTTCTGGCTCCTTTCCCTCTCTCCACCCTCCAATGTCATCTTCCTCAACTTTGTGAGCTTGACCGCCTTTTCCGTCTACACTTTAATAAGGAGCCCTCATTCCTATGCGCTCAGAGCCTTCCTTCGCTCTAGCGAAGATTGAGGCTCCCGTGTGAATATTCCCCCAATATCGCAGTTACCATATCCAGTCTGTGGCACCCGGCCCACTGTTCTTCTCCACATCAGGTTAGCGGCCCCCACATCCAGCCAAGTGCCCCCCTGCCTCCTCTCCTGTCACGTGGAGTCGGTTACCAAGCCCGGATACTTATCCCTGCAAGCTGGCTCCCCTGGGTCTCCTCCTTCCTTTCCCCACTCCATTGCCCTGGTCTTGGGTCAGATACTCATAACATTTCATTTCCACACTTTCATTACCACACTGGTCTTAATCCCTGACCTCCACTCCCATGCTCTAAACTTCAACCAGAGTTATCTTCACGAAATGTAAATTCAAACCTTCCCAGAGAATCCCCTTCCAGTTCTTCAGAATGAAATGCTCGCTCATACACGGACATGGCCTTAGAAACCTTCATGGGGCCCCGGCATTCCTTTCCAACTCGCCAATTAAACCATGTTTTTCTTTTTAATTAAATAAACCTTTTATTTTAGGATGACTTTGGAATCACTGGAAGTTATGAAAATGCTGTTGGTTCAGTCCTCACCTGCTGTCCCCATTACATCTTACGTTGCCAAGCACTTTGGGAAAAAAACAAAATGAACGTGGGGACATTGCTATTAACTAGACCTCGGACTTCATTGGGACTTCTAGCTTCTGCCCCTTTCTGGTCCAGGCTCCCATCCAGGCTCCCACTGACCTGTCATGTCCAATCACCTCCTTGTAGTTCATGAACTGACGGTCTGCAGGGTATAGGTCAAGACTCCTGCAGAGTGTCCTATAGGGGCTTCCTGACATTTCCTCGTTAGACTGGAGTGAGGGTGCCTGATGTCCACAAGACACCACCAGCCATGTCAATCCTCGTCATGTGGTCAAGTGGTTCCAGCCAGGTTTCTCCACTGCAAGTCACGATTTTCCCCTTCCAGACTCCATTCCTGGGACTTGACATACCCTTCAGTCCAAGATCTTGTCCAGCAGGTGTCCCATGCCTATAAAGATGTCAAATTGATGGCAGGCATCGAACTCCTTGCTTTTGTGGGGAAGCAATTCTGCCCCTGCTTTGGTTTCCATGAAGATCCTAAATTGTCGTGGCTACAGCCCACCCCTCAAGGACTCTTCCCCATGGCAGGTGGGACATGGCCAAGTCTGGAGTCTGCTTAACTTGGCCCTTCTGCACCTTCCCTGGAAATGGAGTGGACAGAGGCAGCATGCATGCTGCTCCACTCCCCAGGCTCAAACCAATAAGGAGCCGTGTGTCTACAGGGGCAGGGGTCCCCCTAAGTCCAGGCCCAGTGCTGGGAGGACCTTGTTGCTTCACACATGTAGGGAATAACGCTTCCACCAGGGTCGCTGTCTGACTCACCCCTTTGGCCCTCCTTCTTCTTAGCTCTGAACTCAGGCAGGAAAGCAGACGTGGGGGGCTTGGTACCCCCTCAGAGCTCAACCATCTTTCTGACTCAGTGGTTCTACTTTTAAGAGTTGTCTTAGGGAGAGGGGAGGAGCCGAGTTAGAAAATGCCTATTCAGAATTGCCTCCTCCTGGGGTCATTTATAACATGTGAACTGTGGGGGCATCTTTTGTCCTCCATACAATACATTCGGCAAATCATCGATTCCCGAAGACTGCCCTTATACGGCTCTTGTCTGCTGCCTTAAGACTCCCCATCCGACCCCTTCCCGGGTTCCTGTGGGATCCCTGACTCCATTTCCCCCTTCCAATCCATGCTGCACCCTGCAGGCCCAGGGATCTTCCTGGATGCATCCAGTTACCCACTGCCCTGCTGCACACCTTCCAGTCTCCCTATTGTCTAAACGTGACAGAGTCTACACCCTCGGACATGGCTGGCGTGACCCTCCCTGATCCAGCCTCAGGCCAAGACAGGCCAAAGATATTTTTCCAGATATCTGCTTTGACTCGGAATAACTATTGTAAGAAAGCATTACTAATGATCTTTCTCATGTAGTGATTGATTATATGTTCTTCTGAATATTTTCCTCTATATATTTCCCGCATTTTCCATCTCATTTACCAAGTAATTGCTTTCATACTAATGAAAAGAAAGCATTTTTTTTTAAGAAAGCATTTTTTTAATAAGGAGTTAATATGACCTACTTGGGGGGAATATAAAGCATTTTTTGACTCAATCACTTTTTAAATGTTTCATTGAAGCATAATTAACATCCAGTGTTACAGTAGTTCAGAGACACAATATAGTGATTCACATTTCTCAGTGCTCATCACCACTCCCTTCCCTATGTCCCCCACCCCACACCCACCTCCCCTCTGGCTTCATCCCATTTTAATGGTAAAAACAAACAGGGCGGCCTTAGCAGCTATTGAGCTAGAGCCCAAAGCCCAAGTGGTCATTACAGAGACCACATGGTTGCTCTTCCACCTGCAAAATTTAGCACTCGGCCGAGAGCAGTTCAGGTTTCGACCTCTCGGATGCAATGGGCATCCTGAGCACCCCAAAGTGTCTTCCCGCCCGCCCACTCATGTGATAAAATGCGGGAGGCACGGCCACCGTTCCGGTCAGTGCCTCTAGGTTTTGCTTTCTTCTGTTCGCTTTCATTTCTGCTTCCAAGGGGTTTCTGAGATGGCCAGTCCTTGCCTGCGGCACCCTGAGCCTTGTTCCTGTCCCCTTGGCCTTCTTGCTCGGTCTGTGGCCCGTGGAAGAGCCTCACATCCAGAGGACGATGCCCCTGGCTCGTGTCAGCTCCCCCGAGAGCCTGCCGGGGACACAGGCCCACGGTACCCTGGGCCCCAAGGGAACCAGCCCGCGGGCTTCTCCCTCCGATCAAGGGGCGGAGTAGCTGGAAAGGAGATGCCATACAGAAAGGTGACAAGAAAACAATGGGGAGGGTTTCCAGGTCTGGGAAAAGTCTGTCCCAGACCGGACAGGGTCGCCAATGGCACCACTGTCTCTACCTTGGGGGCACCAGGCCGCTGGGAGCCTCGCTGTGCTGAAGGGCAAAGGGGCCACCAGCTGCAGGGGTCTCCTCACATGCACAGTAAAGACAACGAAATAAAATTTAAAATGTAGTTTTGTATACGTTTTCTTTTTTTTCCCCTTTTTATATTGTTTTTATTTCAATTCCAGCATAGTTAACATACAGTGTTATATTCATTTCAGGGGTACAATATAGTGATTCAGCAATTCCATGTATTACTCACTGCTCACCAAGATAAGTGCGCTCCTGAATCCCCATCACCTATTTCACCCATCCCCCCACCCACCTCCCCTCTGGGAACTGTTTGTTCTCTATATTTAAGAGTCTGTTTCTTGCTTCATTTCTCTCATTTTTTTTTTCTTTGATGGTTTGTTTTGTTTCTTAAGTTCCACAAATGAGTAAAATCATATGGTATTTGTCTTTCTCTGACTGACTTATTTAGCTTATCATTATACTCTCTAGCCCCATCCATGTGGTCGCAAATGGTAAGAGTTCATAACTTATATATTTTTAAAGATTATATTTATTTATTTGACAGAGAGACACACAGCGAGAGAGGGAACACAAGCAGGAGGAGTGGGAGAGGGAGAAGCAGGCTTCGTGCTGAGCAGGAAGCCCGATGTGGGGCTTGATCTCAGGTTCCTGGGACCATGAGCTGAGCCGAAGGCAGACACTTCACCGACTGAGCCAGCCAGGTGCCCAAGAGTTCATAACTTTTTTATGGCTGAATAATATTCCCTTGAATATAATGCCACATCTTCTTTATTCATTCATTAGTTGATGGACACTTGGCCTGTTTCCATTTCTTAGCAATTGTAAATAATGCAGTTATAAACATAAGGGTGCATGTATTCATTTGAATTAGTGGTTTTTTATAGTTTTTTAAAATTTTTTTATTAACATATAATGTATTATTTGTTTCAGGGGTACCGGTCTGTGATTCAACAGTCTTACACAGTTCACAGTGCTCACCATAGCACATACCCTCCCCAGTGTCCATCACCCAGCCGCCCCATCCCTCCCACCCCCCTCCCCTCCAGCAACCCTCAGTTTGTTTCCTGAGATTAAGAGTCTCTATGGTTTGTCTCCCTCTCTGGTTTCATCTTGTTTGGTTTTTCCCTCCTTTCTCCTATGATCCTCTGACTTGTTTGTCAAATTCCACATAGATCTCACCGTATAAGTTTTCTATTGCTGCTGTAACAAACTACCCCAAACTTAGTGGACAAAATAGCACAAATGTCCGAGCGTGCAGTTCTGGAGGTCAGAGGCCCAGCCCAGATCTCTCTGGGTTACAATCGCCATCTGGGCTGCATGGTTTTCCAGAGCTTCTAGGACAGAATTCCTTCCTGGCCTCTCCCAGCTTCTGGAGGTGCCCACGTTCCCAGGCTCGTGGCCCCTGGATCCTCAAAGCCCACGATGGCCAGTGGATACCCTCTCACCCTGCCCCGCTCTGACAGCCTCCCTGTCCCCCTTGTACATTGCAGGGCGCTCGTGACTGCATCGGGCCCACCTGGAGAATACAGGACCATCTTCCACTATAAGGTCAGTCCATTAGCAACTTTTATTCCATTGGCTTCCTCAATCCCCCTTTTACCACATAAGCTCAGCCTTCACAAGCCATCAGGCAGGTGCATCTCTGGGGAGGTCACTACGCTGCCCACCACACATTCCTGGCCAGGAGCCACCCCTCAGCTGCTCAAAGCCGCACGCAGCTAGTTCGACCGGAGCAGATGTGGGTCTCAGCGTGGCTGCAGAAAGCTGTAATGCACAGTGTGGTACCCATGCACTAACTCTCACGAGTGCTCCCACAGAAGCGCCTGGTGGGGACGGTCTGCTTGCTCAGTGGGGTCCAAGGGCATGGGGAGAGCTGCAGCAAGGCCGAGGTGCAGGAGATGGCTGCTGCCGGCAGGGTGGGGGGGGCCACAGAACACCGCCCTCAGCCCCTCTCCCAGCTCCCTGTCCAGCCGTTCGCCCCAGTGACAAAAACTATCCTTGACCAAACTCCTGTGAGCCCTCTTTTCATTGAAGCCCCATCCCTGAGCCTCCACCTGTCTTGCCCAATTTTAGGCAGAATCCCACTATGCCCATTGAGCGAGAATCCCCCAGGCTTGATACCTGATCAGGCCCCTCAGCAATCCTTAGGTGTTCGTGTCCTTGGCCAGCCGTCGGCAGGAATCCCACTAGGCGGGATTAGAAGAAGCCCCTACCCTTGATGTCCCCTCTGCGTACTTTCCCATCCCTGACCCCCGCTGGTCCTGGCGGTGGATCCCCAGCTGCATCCACTGCAGCTGTAGCGAAGCTCATCTTACTGAAGCCTCCTCTCCTCCCATCACCGGAGTACTGGGTCAGGACCATCTACCGCCCACAGCCTGTGCCAGCCCCATGCCTCCCACCGCCTCAGCTTCTCTGCCCTCAGTGTCCCCCGCTGAATGGACAGAGGCAGCCTGGCGGACACGCGGGAGTGGGAAGAGGCCCCAGAGCCCTGCTTTGACCACAGACCTCCCCATTCTCAAATCTGCTTCCCCGGGGAACCCCTGTTCTGAGTCCTAACCTGATGCCCATCCTGCTCCTGCCCAAGTCCACAAACCCTTCAATAGCCTTGTGTTCTCCGCCCTTCCCTGAAATTCTATGAAACTGAAGCTCAAATGTTAATTATCCATTGCCTCTTACTGAATCAAGTTAATTTCCTTTATTCTATATGGAACTGTCAATTACACTTCTGTAGTTCTAGTTCTCATGGGAAAAGCCTCAAATAACAACATTCAGTAGCTCTTAACTTATATTTGGTCTCCAACTGATATTTTTAAAAATGTGAATCAGTGTTGCTACCTTTAAAAAAGCAAAGACAGAGGGGCGCCTAAGTGGCTCAGTTGGTTCAGCGTCCGACTATTGATCTGAGCTCAAGTCTTAATCTCAAGGTCATAAATTCAAGTCCCACGTTGGGCTCCATGCTGGGCTTGGAGCCTATGTTAAAGGAAAAAAAAAAAAAAAAAGCAAAGACAGATCCCCAAGAACGATGACAAATAAAGTTGTGTCATAAAGCAACACAAAGAAAGTAACCTGAGGCCGACCCTTGCAAGCATTCAGGCTAAGCCTGCCACTGCATTCAAAAATGATGGTCTCTTTTAAAGGTGTCTGTAATCTGAACTCTGAAAACGCAGAGCATCTTCGTGGTAAGAAAAAATGTGTCCCCTTTGGCAAACATGACAGTAAACTTTATCTCACTTCAGAGGCAGGATGTCGGTGAGCAAAGACAACCATCAAAAAATATTTAAAAGGTGTAAATGAGAAACGGAGACTAACACTGCCCATCTCATGAATATTCCCATTCTCAGGGTGGTACCTATCATTAGGAATAAGTAACATGCTCTATTACAGGCAGAGATGGAAACTTGCCATTTAATAGGAGAAAGAACTAAGGAATTCAGACACAACACAAGGAGAAGGAAAAGAAAAAGAAATAAAAATAAGAAAACTCCAGATCTTCATGTGTTACTGGGAGAATTTCATTTCAAAGTGAAAATCAAGAGCTTTCAAACACTGAGTTGCTAAATGCATATCAAGAAGGGCATTAACATATCTTCATGAAGACTCTGCTTTGAGCCTCATTCAAAGTACTCATTCCTGAGAAAGTGGTACATTAGAACAGGATCGTAATCGCTGGTCAGCTGTACTTTACATACACCGAATAAAATATTAACAAACGGTTTAATACATAGACTAAGAACAAAGATGTACAAAATGCCCACCCGAAGACGCAGATTTATTCAAACTGTATATAATATACAGACTGTAATGACACCGTCTACATTTCAACATTGCCAAGCGGCTCTGACACTTAGCTTATAATTATGCAGAATCCCTGTTTCTTTATGTTGCTGAGACAGCACCAGCCTTTATTTATTTATTTATTTATTCTTTTTTTTTTTTTTTTTTTTTTTTTTTTTGACAGGACCAGCTTCTTTAAAGACTTCCTAGTGGCAGGCTCTGAGCAGCTGAGATTCACCCCATAAGTATTTACTAAGTACCAGTACAATGCCAGGTTCTAAAGTGATTCCAAAGGATGTGAAAGCAGAGTTTTCAGAGTTCATGATCCATCTGAGAGTTGCCAGCAGAGAAAGATGGCAGAAGTGACTTTGCCACGTGGTTTACAGAAGCCTACATGGGAGCGGGATGTGCTGTGTGCTCACACTGATTGAAAGGCCATTCCCCTCCTGGACCGTCACCAGAACACCTGCGGGGGTGCAGTGGGAAATCCGTCTTGAGGATGCTGCCAGGTTTCAGCGGACGGAAGGGATGGATCCTGTGCAATGTGTGTATGCATGCACGGTCTGTCTGTCTTCCTGGGGGTTGTGTTACTGGGCAAGGGTCCTGTGAAAGATGTGAGCTGATGCCAGACTCAAAGAAGACAGCAGCATGAGAAAAGAAGGAATTCCCACTGGAATTTCAAAAAACACCCATGTGGTCCCACTCTTTGATATACGGCAAAGCGAGGGATACTCTATGCAGACGGCAAGACTTGAGGGAGGAATCTCATTGTAAAACTATGAACCAGAGGAAGGGGACCAACGGCAAGAGTAATCTTGAAGATGAGCAGCACGTCCTTCTATCTGGGCAAGAATTGGGGGATTACAACCAAAATGCTCTAGGTTTAGTCAATAAGTCAGTTCAGTTAAGCATTCTTGAGTAGAACAAGGAAGGTGGGGTGGAGCTGAGCCAGGAGACAGGGTCCTCCTGGAAGGGAGCAAGAGCACCTTGGAGAAATGGTGGGGGTCTAGTAAGTGGTCGGGCCAGGCTGTGACAACGCAGAGAGAGACCACAGACAAATGTGGCCCCAGAAATCCTTATGGTGAAGGGGGTTGAATCTGGCCAGCTGGATACAGCACCTGGAGCCCTCGGCTTTGGGTGATGGTAGACCCGAAACCAAAAACAGGGGGAGGGACTTTTGGAGAAGGATTCACAGCAAACAAACAGCTGCAGAGAGCATGGGATCATCAGAAAACTCATCCTGGAATAAGCATTTTGCTAAATCCAAGTTGGTTGGCAGGGACAGGATAGTATCACAAGCTCAAGATTGGATCTGAGTCCTGCCATTTACAGGCATTAGCTTTCTATGAGTTATGTAGTTTCTGAGCTTACATTTGTGGGGGATAATAATAACCCTGCTGGTAATGTTATTGTGAGGATTAAGTGCCTTTTTATTTGCACAATGACCAGCCCACAATAAAGGCTCAATGAATTCAGCTGTTAATGAAAATATCGCATAGAAAGAGAATCAGCTCATGAGCAAGAAAGAGAATGTCCAGTGAGTCCAGATAAGCAAGCTCAACCGAGCCAACTCACATTCATCCCCAAGGTTGATGCTGGCCTTCATGTGCACCCAGACTCTCCCTTAGCTGCAGGATCAGATGCAGAATTAGTGGGGCTCAGTGCAAAGTGAAGGTTCAGAGCTTCTTGCTCAAAATTATTGAGAATTTCAAGACAGCACAGAGATATGTCTGAGTACATAAATAAATAGAGTAAAAGCAAATGGATGAAACTCAACAATTGGAGATTACTAGGCTGGATTTTTAAATCCAACTACATGCTACATATAAGGGACACATCTGAACTTAAAGACACAGAAAGGGTAGAAATAAAATGAGAGGAAAGTGTAAATAGGCGAATGCTAATCAAGAGAAGGCTGAGCTCACCGCATCCACAGCAGTTAAAGCTTTAAGGCAAAAAGCATTTTAGGCCCAGAGAGAATCACTACTAAATAATTTTTAAAAATCAGTTCAATAAGAGCATTTAAAAATTTTAACCTCTCTGAAGCTTGTAAAATGTCCCAAAATATTTTTTTAAAGTATTGACAGATATACAGGGAGGAAATAAAAATCTATCTGTACAACGTGTTCTTTCCACACTGTTCTCAATTAATATAAGGTCAAACAGGGAGAAATCACCAAAGGTATAGAAAGGTTGAACAACACACCGTGATGGGTAATTTTATGTCAACTTACATGGACAAAGGGATGCCCGGAGAGCTGGGACAACTGTGAAGGTGTTTCTGGAGGAGATTAGCACTGATGCACAGACTCAGCCGAGACCTGACCTCAGCAGTGTGGGTTCATAGCACCCAGTGCAGTGAAAGCCAAGCCAAAACAGGAAGAATATGAAGCGTAGATTATCTTTCCCCTGCAGCTGACACGTCCCTCTTTCCTGCCCTTCAACATCCGACCTTTGGGGTGTTGGGCTTTTAGACTAAGGGACCCACACCATCAGCTTCCCTGTTCTCAGGTCTTCAGGACTCAGAGCTACACTGACTTTCCTGCATCCCCAGCTTGCAGACAACAGACCGAGGGATTTCTCAGTCTCTGTAACCGTGCAAGCCAATTCCTATATAAGCCTCCCTCTGTATATATCAATATATCCCCTATTGGTTCTGTTTCTCTGAAAAACCCTGACTAATATGACAATTAACCAGCATGTTTTAATGGACTTATAGAATTCTGCACCCTACAATCAAAGTATCACATATTCTCAAATGCACATGAGACGTTTACAAAAATTGGCCATGCACAGAAGCACAAAACAAGTCTCCATGGAGCTCATATCATTTGGGCAGATCATGCTGCATTACCATGATGCAACTGAGCTAGAAGTCAACAGACTAAAGAAAAAAGGCCTCTACTTGCACAAAAAATAAAGACCCAGTTTTAAATGCCTCCTGGGTCAAAGGAGAAATGGAGAAATGAATGACCAAAAAAACCCCAAAACACTACATTAGAACTGGTGAGATGCAAAGTGACACTTGTAGAAAAGATTTTACTCTTATTCTCCTTTATTGAAAAGAAAGGACTTTGGGTATTAATGAGTTAAACATCCAACTTTAAAAGTTAGAAAGTGAATCATTGAACAGACCCAAATAAAGCAAATGTGAGAAGACAATAAACTGGGAACAGAAATCAATTAAATAAATAGTGAATAGAGGAGAGAGAGTTAAATGTTGGTTTGGGGGAGGGTTAATAAAATAGACAAACATCAGTAAAACTGTTTAAGAAGATAAGAGAAAAGGCAAAAATAAGCCATATTAGGAATGATAGTGACAAACATAACTACCCCTTCAACACAGATTGAAATAAAACATACACAACTTTACGCCAACAAATTTGGAAACTTAAAATGGAGAAATTCTGGAAAAGTATAACTTGGAAAACTGAGTCTAGAGAAAGGTCTGAAAGCATTAGGACTACCAAGTAAACTGAAGTCGTAGTTAAAAATGTTCCTACAGAGAAAATACCAGGCTCACATGGTGTTACAAGAAAGTCCTACCAAACTTTTAATCGTATGCAAATTCTCCCCCACAGCATGGGAAAAAAAAAAAAAAATTCCCCAAGTATTCTATGAGACCATATATCTCGACACTAAAGTTAAAATAGGAGCAGTGCATTAAAAAATAGCAAACACAAAAAGAAAAAAATTATAGGCCAAACTCACTCCCAATCTCTGTTTCAATATCCCTTAAATAAAATATTAGCAAACTGAACATGATGGTATATAAAAAAATGATAATCCATATGTATACAGGACACTTACTACAGGAATTGAAGCAGGGTTTGATATGAGAAAGTCTATAAATATTACTGACAACATTAACAGATTAAAGGACAAAACTGAGTGATTTTCTCCATAAATTTTGGAAAATGATCTATTTTCTTATGGGAACAATACGCCATGATTCACTTTTTTCCCATGTGTTTTTGAGGTTCTGTTCGATTTAATACACAAACAAGTATTGTGAGAGCTGGGTTAAAGATTATTAAAACTCTTTTTGTGTTTATATGTTATTGATTTAGAATATTTTAATTAAGCCATGTCCAGTGTAAAGCAGATAATTACATCCAATCGATTCTCTGTCTTTGAGACACAGGGACTTCGTGGGTGGGCGCCGAGGAGCCCAGGACCAGCCCTGGGTTGGGGGGGGGGCATGCCATCCTGCATCCTGGGACCCACCCAATTTCTGCAGTCTGTGCCCCACCCCGGACCTGCACCCTCCCCCCCATGCCCTGCCCACCTCTGCCACTGTGACCCCTCAGCTCCCGCCAGCCAGAGTGCATGGAATCACAGCTCTCTGAAAGGTTTCTTCCACCTCAGCCACCCCTGTAATGAGGACAGTCACTGTGCAATTAAAGGCTCTCAGCCCTGCCTTCCTGTCCAGGGCCTAGGGGAGACACCCGACCTCCCTACCCCAGGGCACCACTCAGCAGAGTCCCCCTCATCTCCTGAATCACCGGAGCCGTTTCCACCACTGAGCCACTCACTGTGAAATGTTACTGGCAACATCCCACAGTGTGGCTTATGAGCTACAACAACCCCCAAGTCAGGATGGGCAGTGGGCCCCCCACCCAGGCACGCGGTGTCCCAACAGAAGCCCAGAAGCTGCTTTCCAGGTGGAGAATGCCAGCAGAAAGGGGCAGAGCCTGGACCCGAAACTCCAGGGATCTAAGTGGGGGGGCTTCCCAGAGCTCCAGTGCAGCACCTCCCTGCCCAGTCACTGCCCACAACGGCGGGTCGGCTGGCATATTCTGTCCAGGTGCAGGAAGACCCTCAACAGGGACCGGGGGCAGAGCCTGTTCTTTCTGCACGTCCTGCTCCAAACTAGCAGGGAAAGGCGGCCCATGAAACAGGGTATCAGCAGAACACGTAGAACATGGGATGCATCAGTTCCATAGAGAGGAGGGGACGAGCAAGGCCCCCAAGCACAGAGGGTTGGGGAGGGTGGGCAGTGTTAGACGAGGTGAGGGAACGAAGAAGCCTGACTTGGACAAAGATTGGACTTCAGTGGAAGGATAAGCTGTGGATGTTGGGGAAAGATTGTTTGAGAGAAAAGAAAGAAAACTCTCCGAGTGTTTGCAGGAATACGTTGATGGGGCCGGCAGGACCTGGGGGGCAAGTTGGAGCCTCCCCACAAACCTGTCTTTTTTCTGAGGGCCTGAAAGTTTCATGGAGACCAAATGTAGGATGCAGAATTTATATAACAATAAGCCGAAGTTGCCGTATTCTTCTTCCTTAGAAAAGGGTAAATCCTCAGTTAAAGCATTTTAAATTTAAATGTATTTAAGGGAAGGAGCTTTCTCTAAAGGCCTTTATATTCCTTCAAGCAATATATATATATATATTGGGGCTATATACTATATATATGTGATGTAAACATCAAACATAGCAAGTAAAAGAATAGGAAGGTAGAGCTACCGTATTAGGAGAACCAAAATCTTTATTCACTTAACACATTTTTCTCTTCCTGGAAAGGGGCAGGTAGTTCAGCAAAATTGCTGTACAAATATAAGCATGCAAACACCAGTATACTTCTGTTTTTCCAGTAATAACCAGTTACAAAATGAAATACAAAAAGAAATTACACTTAACAGCGGGGAGCTAGGAAATAAGTGTACCGGGCTTCCTGTGGTTCTGGGCGGCCACCTTCCCAGCAATCACTGCTGTTCAGAGATGCTTGCAGAATCTCAGACCCTCCAAGTATGGCCGGGGTCTCTGGGTGGGGGTGTCACCTCTGTTCAGAACCAAGACTGGTCAGTAAGACAAAAACCATTGATGAACCCTCAGTGATTTTCTCTTATTCTCTTGTTGAGCTTCAGGCTTCTTTTTTATTTAAATTCAATTAGCCAACATATAGTACATCATTAGTTTCAGATGTAGAGTTCAAGAATTCATCAGTTGCATCTAACACCCAGTGCTCATCACATCATGTGCCCTCCTTCACGCACATCCCCCACTTACCCCATCTCCCCACGCACCTCCCCTCCAGCAACCCTCAGTTTATCTTTTTTCTGCTGACCACTTCCATAGGACTCTTCTGGCACCTTCTCTGATGTTCTGGAAGCTTCCAGAGCTGAAGCAACAGGGTGTTCTTTAAGTGGGGGGAGGGTTGCCTCCTCTGTTGGTTACCCTCAGCTAGCTGGCAAGAACATCCAAACAGGCATCAGAGGGAGAGAGGGAGGATTTCTGTGTAGAGTTGCCCTTCTCCCTGCTGGGACAGAGGAGCATTTACATTTCAAACAGAATACACCACATTAGTACTTGACTTTCCAAAATACAACTTAGGGGTGGATTTGCCCTTGATATTAGAGTCATCACCTTACAAAAGGAGAACAGGGCTCCTTTAAATATTTTCTTCTTAACTGTTTTGAGATCATTAACAGAGGGAGAAATTAAAAGCTGAAGTATTCCAGGGGGGCCTGGCTGACTCAATTGGAAGAACATGTGAGTCTTGAACTTAAGGTTGTGAATTCAAGCCCCACATTGGGTGTGCAGATTGCTTAAATAAACAAACAAACAAACAAACAAATAACTTAAAAGATTTATTTAAGCTGAAGTATTCCAAAAAGCTGTTCATTACATTTGTCAGGGAATGATAATGAAACAGAAAGTGAGTAAAGGTAAGAAGGACCATACCTCTGTCAGGGTTTTTTCCTTCAATTTTGGTTTACTAGGCAAAAATCTAAGCTAACAGACCTTCTAGCTCAAAGTCAAATGTGACCAGACCTTTGCATTTTCACTTTCACCTTGGTGAAACAACAATTACAGTGAGGATCTCCAGAGTGCTTACTATAAGACAGGCCCTGTTCCCGGCCCATGAACATATCACTGCGTCTCTCCAGGGCAGTGTCCTTAGGGCACTCTGAGCCATTTTGTAGACGTGGGACCGGACTCACACAGGAATGAAACCACCTGCCCAGGGGCACACGGCTCCTCGGGAAAGAACTCTGACACCAGAGGACTAGGGCCCCAGCCCCGCAGGGAGGGGGACAGGAGGTACTTCTGTCTTTATGGTCTGCCCGGGAAGGTCTCCAGTTCTCCGCGGTGCGATCACCCTGCCACAGCCTTCCTGATCCTTCAATGTACGGCGATCTTGGGGCTCAACACCCCCTGGCACGAGGAGTACTCAACACAAAGAGAACACTTGCAAATCTTTCCCTGCCCTTTCCTGGCACTGCCCCGCTCACAACCACGTCACGGAGCCCACAGTGGGGCAAGACGGAGGGCGTGTGCACTCAGGAGGATGTCCCGTGCCTTCCTGTCCCCCAACCAACAGCAGCACTCTCTGCAGCCCTCGTAGGACCTGGGGAGAGCTTCCTCTCCCTCTGCTGATGGCTCCTCTCTGCCCGTCCATACCCTGAGTTAAGGGTAAGGTCGGTGGGATTTTCAGTGAGGATGCCACCTTTCCAACAGCATGTCCCAAAGCCCACAGTGAGGCCATCTGGGCTGTCCCTCGTGATGGCCGCACTTTCACATAGGACTTACAGTGGCTATCCCTGGGGCAGGGCAGGGAGGCCTTCCTCTTCTCTCATAGCTGTGTTCGAGACAGAAAAGCTGCTCTCGCCCTTGCCCCGTGTCCCCTGTCTGCAGGAAGCCCCTGCCCAAGGTTGGCGGGTCCTAACTAACATTGCTTGGCTGCCTTGCTCAGCCCTGAATGGGAGGCCTTGTGCGTATGAAGCCCTCGTGGGTCAGAATTTCACCATGGTCCCCTGACGTCATGGGGACCATCAATCGCATCACCTCTGCCCCCGTTTTACTTTTGGTTGGAATGAT
Organism: Mirounga leonina; assembly: GCF_011800145.1. NCBI lineage: Eukaryota > Metazoa > Chordata > Mammalia > Carnivora > Phocidae > Mirounga > Mirounga leonina. The sequence continues at coordinate 4,035,423 of NW_023270865.1, read as the reverse complement.
TTTACAGTAAAGTAATCATAATCTGCTGCAATCTATTGAAAAAATAGAAGAAATACATTATAACATGAAGAATACATAGAAAATGCCTTTCATGTATCCTTGTAAGAATGATTCTGTCATCCAATAAAGGCATTAACATAATCGCCTTACATTTATTGCTCACAAGGATAAACTCACAGGGGAAGGAAACCTGTCTCGCAGATGCCCAATAATAGAAGTCGCCGGCAGGAGAATAAACATAAATGTCTCCATCACTATTTCAGGGCCAGATGCAGTTCTGAGAGGCTGGGGGGTGCTCTCCCCAAAGTCAAATATTGGACGCGTTTGTGGTGGTTCTTTATCGACCATCTTTTACTCCAGTCCCTCACTCTCCACCGTCATGGTGTCTTTGGGAAATCAATCTCTGCGTGACTGAGAACAGGGTTTGTGTCGCCATGTGTCTCACCTTGTAGCTGATTTTAGAAGGATAAGGCTGGGAACTTCTCTGAAGGGACAGGTGCTAAGGGGGTGGGAGACAGTGCTGGGAGCCACAGCAGAAGCAAGGGGGTGTCCTTGGGCAAATGAGGCCAAGGTCTGGCTGCTCTCCCCAGCTGTCCCCTAAAGAGCATCATGGCCTGAGATATGAAAGATATCACACGACTGACATCGTATCTCCCATCCGGAATCAGTATTTGCTGCACGTACTCCTCACGAGGATACGGAGGAATTAACAAGACAGTGTTTACATAACAGCTCTTCATGGCTCAGGGCTATCCGACTTAAAACCACAGAGCTGGACTCTGCTGCCAGGTATTTCCCCAGCCCCATTCATGCTGTGCTAGCTCTGTGTGGTGATCCTATAGGATGCACGTTGTGCTAATCTCTGGGAACGTAAGGGAGAACTCACCTGTTTTTATAAATCTCGATGAAAAGCCATTTGCACAACATCAGTAAGTTCTGCTGGACAGAATCAGTACCCACATGCACTAAATAAGCCTTCTTTGGGCGGTGCTTTCAACAGCCTGAGTTCGTGTTCTGAGAAGCGCTGGTCTGCTTTGGTCTCCCCTGTACTGTGCTTGTCCCCTACTGCGTGCCAAAGCGAGGGGCATTAAATAAACACAGAGAGAGCGCCATCCCATTCAATCTGGTCAGTGCAGGCAGGCCATCGTGACAAACACGGAGTCCAAGTAAAAACAATGTACCCACAACTTTGAAAAGAGTCCCCTATTCCCAGGGGCACCTGAATGGTGCAGTGGGTTGAGCAGTCCACTCTTGGTTTTGGCTCAGGTTGTGATCTCCAGGTCATGAGATCGAGCCCCGCATCAGGTTCTGCTTCAGATTCTCTCTTCCTCTCCCTCTGCCCCACCCGCTCGTGCTCGCTCTCTCTCTTTCTCTACGATAAATAAATAAATCTTTAAAAATAAAAAAGAGTCCTCTGTCCCCTCTCCTACCCTTCCACCAGGACAAGCCTCTGTTTATTATAAAATAGGGAACCACCAGTGGGAAAGATTATTGACTTTTGGTTTATTGATTTAGTAACTACTGGGTTATCCAGATGTTTGGGGGCAGGGAGAACAATAAACTTCTGATGAAATTGCCATGAAGCCCTGTCAGGAGGAAAGGGAAAGGTGGTGAAGTAGACCAGAAGCATGGGAGCACAGAGGGGTCCGGGAGTCCTGACTGCACAGGGAAGTCCGGAGGAAGCCGGGTCCTGCCCCGTCCGTGGTATGTGGGGCCACGTGCTGTGCGACTCTCTGTTCTCTGTGCTCCTGATGCCACGAGCTCTCACGCCTTTGGGGGGAAGAGAATTGGAAGCTCTGGGAAGAGGCATATGAACTCCAAGCCCCAAGTTTTCCAACTGGAGAACATGCTCAAACCTCCACCCACAGAAATTCTAATTGACAAGTCAGCAGATCCCAATGGGACAAAGCATACATGCCCCTGGGCACCGTGAGTCCGCAGTGATCCCCCTCTGGTCTTGTGTTCTACCTAGTGGCCAGGGGGCCTGATTACCGAGGACTGTCTGGAGGTCCGGTGCCATGCTGAGTACTTAGGCACACGGTCTCGTGCACGCCTCGCGGAGACCCAGACCCGAAGACGCATGGCTCCTAGGGGCCATAGTGCTGGGTTTAAACTGCACCCGTGTGATTCTGAAAACCAAATGAACTCTTCCAGATTGCCCTTAGACTGATGGGGAGGAGGGCTCAGTTTGCTTCCTCTGAGATCGGGAGCTAAAACCTTCGTCCTCTGTCAGTTTTTGTCCTCAGTCCAAGTCTCTGCCTTGATGTTGTTTGCACCTCACATTTCTGACTTGAATCAATCTTTTCCTCTTATGATTAGGTCTCAAGACTCACCAACACTCTCTAAGGTTATATTTCAACTAAATTACTGAGGCTAGGTCTCCTTATGAGTGTGATGTTCTGTGTTTATTAATATTAATATTTTCCCTGAGAAGAACTGTACAGTTTAATTAGAAAGAAACACATGCTCATTGTATTAACATTTTGGAAAATGTACACAAAGTATAAATAACATAAAATCCACACACACTAACATATGCACACTCTCATATTCACATACACACACACATGCATACCCACGTAGACACACCTATGTGCTCTATCAGACTCACATACATACTCACACACGGTGACACAGACATACACATTCATACACACTCAGGCATAGTTACAGATGGGATCGTGCTATAACCTTGTTTGGATGCCAGTCTTTAGCCTCTTCTTATATAACGAAATATATCCATGTTAGATATGTGTGTGTGTATCTATATATCTTTACTATATATCTTATTTTTAAATGTTATCTCATTTTATGGATATACCATAGCTGATTTGTTGAATGCGCCACTTTTGGACAAGAGGCTTTTATTTAATATTGATGTTTATAAATAAAGTTTTAATGTGCACCCTTGTAATATGAACTTAGTTTTCTTTTCATTCCTTTCATTTATTGAATTCATTCAATTCTAATGAGAATAATTAGACAAATGGGAAACCGCATTTTAAAACTTAACATATATACATATAATAAAGCATGTATATAAATAAAATAAAACATACAGATAAAAATGTATATATAATAAATTGAGCCAAGTTAAACTCTCCCGAGCATTGTGTAAGATTCCCTCTTTTATCACAAGCTCATCAACAATGGGTAGCACCATAGCCACTGCCAAGCTGAGATTAAGAAAAATGGGATTTCATAGTTATGGAGGTGAGAATTTTTCCTTTTTTTGAGTTTCTTTTTTTTCATTTAAGATTTTATTTGTTTATTTGTCAGAGAGAGAGAGGGCACAAGCAGGGGGAGCAGCAGACAGAGGGAGAAGCAGGCTCCCCCTGGAGCAGGGAGCCCGACGTGGGACTCGATCCCAGGACCCTGGGGATCATGACCTGAGACTAAGGCAGACGCTTAACCAACTGAGCCACCCAGGGGCCCTTAGGTGAGAATTTTTCTCTTTGCCCTTTGGCCATCCAGATTTCAACTTCTCCAAAAAAGACCATTTGTCAATGTCATCTATGTTTTTGTCTATTTTTGTGGCTAAATATTCCTTCAGGTGTCTTAAAAACACTTCTAATAAGAAGAATATTAACCCTATTCCTCTGACACACTGAAATACTACAAATTTTTTTGTGTCTTCTGATTTGTTTATGGTGAGGCTTCTGCTTCCAGGCTGGATGGAGTAACACACACTGGGTTTACTCTCTAGCCTGAGGGGAAGAGGGGCTGTCAGAATATATTAAAAGAGGTTTTCAACCACTGGCCTCAGGCATGGATATCTAGAGACAGAACGCACATGGGGTGAGTCCTGTGCTCACTCAGCTTCTGCCCAGAGAAGGCACCAAGGTGGCCGGTGAGCTCAAGGAAGCGGGACCACTAGAGTTTGCAAGCAGAGCATCACAGAGGAGAGGATGTGGAGGTGTGCCGAGGGTCTGCTCTGTACATCGAATGGTGGTCAGCACACGTGTGTGAGAAAACTACCAGAAGGAAAGGGCAAAGGATCTACAGGACCGGGGGGAACACCCCCAGGTCTCTCACAGGCTGGGTACCAGCCAGAGGGGATATCTCAGCAATCACAGAAGGGCCATGCTAAGTAAGCTCAGGGGAGGGGAAGTCGTCCCCTAAACCAAATGTTGTGCTGGTTTACTGCCTCCAAGACCCCAGATCAGCAGTGCTTACAAGAATGCAAAAGTAGTCAGCACCCAAGGTAAAATTCACTTCTGGCACCCAATCAAAAACCACCAAGCCAGCAAAGAAGGAGGAAAATACAAATCGCAAGGAGGAAAAGTCAGTCAGTCAGAAAGGCACAGATAAGAGAGTCCGCAGCCGCAGATAGTCAGAGTGGTTGTGTGATTTTGCTCTGTATGTCCAGAACTGAGAGGATGATTGAGCGTGTTGACGAGAGACAAGGAAGTTATAGCAAACAGCCCAATCAAACCTCCAGAGACGGAAAGCGCTATGCATTGTGTACAAAATACAATGGGTGTTGCTAATAAAAGATTAGACATTGCAGAAGAAAGAAATAGAGAATCTAAAGATAGAAAAATAGTAACAAATGAAACCCAGGGAGAAATGACAATTTTTAAACAAATGCATGGTTGGCCATCTTTAAGTAGCCAAATATACCTCTAAAGGGACTACCTCCAAAGGAGACAGGAGGTGTGGGTGGGGAGCAGAGAAATTATTTAAGTATTAATGGTGAAAAATATTCCAAATTTGATGAAAACTACAAACTCACAGATCTGAGAAACAAATCTTAAAAGCAGCCAGAGGGGAAAAGGCACTTTAGGTACAGAGGAATGAAGGAAAGGCTAACAGTAGATTTCCTACCAGAAACTGTAGACTATAAAGCAGAAGAGAAGCATCTTTAAAGTACTAAAAGGAAATTGTCAACTTTGAATTCTTTACTCCCTAAAAATACCTTTCAAAAATTGTGGAGAACTAAGGACATTTTCAGACTTACGAAAACCTGAAATAAATCATCACCAGAAAACTCACACTACAAGAAACATTGAAAAGCTTTCAAGCAAAGAAAAATGGTAGCAGGTGGGAACCTGGGTCTACACCCAGGCATGAAGAATATCGGGAATGGTAATTACATGGGTAGATAGAAAGATTATTTTTTTATTTATTAGTTACGTCTCTCAATGAGATAACTGATTACTTAAAGTAAAAGTAGGGGTTATAACATGATGTAGAAGTAAAAATCTATGGAAAGACAGCTCGAATCCCAGGAGAGGAAATACAGAAGTGTTCTGTGTAAGCAGTGTGGTGTTACTTAAAGTTTGAGTATAGGTAAGTTATTTTCCTTTTTCTTTTCTTTTTTGCATTATTTCCAATTACGCAAATACTTTATTGTGTTTTCCTCTATTGTTTTCTCTTTTTAACTATTTATTTATTTATTTATTTATTTATTTATTTATTTATTTATTTATTT